>NC_084525.1:46096227-46363727 GCF_024500275.1 Phycodurus eques | reverse complement strand
GGCCAAAACCTTGCGTGTCCAAATTTGCTCAGTCCCCACATGGCTCTGTAATTTTTCAAATTATTGACCAATATAAAGTGTTGAAAACGGTTGTCTCTCTCTGCTGATGTGGAGAAAACTAGTTACTCGTGGGGTCAGTGTGTCCTTTCTGGCTCCAGCCATGTTGTTGGTTTAAGTAGCACATACCCAAGTGGGGATATAATAAAATAAATTTTCAAAAACATTTATATGTGCCTATTAGGTGTGTGTGCCATGCGGACGTGTTCCTGGGGTAACCATTTGAACCGTTCCTCACACTCACGGTCCTGGCAATGTAGTCGACAAAGCATTGTGGGTACCCGGAATTCATTGCGGTGATGTTGTAGACTACATTACCGTAGTTGTAGAAAATCAAGCTAAACATTGCTTCTTAACTCATTCACCGCCAACCGTTTCCTGAGCAGGGAACCCTTAGACTGCCAGGCATTTTCCAGCAATTTCACTCATTTTTCAAGCCCCACAGAATATTGTGTACTGTGACGATGTAAACACCAAAAGAACGATCAGAATCTCTACTTTCATCGGGAAAAAAGTTTCTCTAGCTTGTACTGTTCTTTAGTAATCAGCAGTCAGATGTAGGCTGCTTTCAGCCAAATCTGTTTCTGGAGGGAAAAAAAGCCTTTTTGTGAAAGCAGACACATCAAGCAGAACAATGACTGACGCCATTGTTATGCGTGTGCATTTGCTATTCGTTAGGCTAAGTTTGCTATTTGTGAATTTAATTCATAAAACGATAACTGTGGCATGTTTTAAATAGATAAGGTTTCTTTATCTGCTAAGAACATTAGCCCAATTGACCTTCTGTGAGTCATGTCTGCCACATTTAAGTCAATTGGCCTACAAAGGAGATGTGCAGGTGACTAATTGCACTACACTGACCTTAAAATAAAGAAATAAATCAACTGCAATAAATGAATCGTGATATAGTAAGTAATGGCCACTCTTCAATCTTTGGTCATTTTTTTTCTGTGCTCGTGTTTTAGGCCCACTGAAAAGAAGATTGTGAAGATATGTCCTCCAGCGACTGCCAGTGAAGTATGTGTGACGTGTTCCAGCACAAATCAATTTTATTCTTATCAGTTTGGTAGTACGGCCATGCAAATTCCTCACATTTCCCCGCAAATGTGTTCTTTTGTCGAGCAGCGACTACAGAAACGCGCTGAACGTTTCAATCTGCCGGCATCAACTGAAGACAAGAAGGTTCAGCGTGCCGCCAGGTGAGACCCATGTTACTGTGTCGATTTGCCAAGGGATTGATTATGTTATTATTTTCATTGCGGAGAAATCAGTGAATACCAAAAGGATTCGTCAGAACTACTTCACTGTAAACGTCAGTGCTCTTTATTCAGAAATAAACTGAATAAACTGCTACATTTCTGCATACAACAATAGTAATTTCATCTGATGATGAAATGAGTTTGGCCCGACCTGAATCCGATCCGACATCTCTGTCCGACCCGACGGAGCTTGAGGTGCTGCAAAGAGGAATGGGCGCAACTGTCCAAAGATGGGCGTGCCAAGCTTGTGGCGTCATATTCAAAGAGACTCGAGGCTGTAATTACTGCCAGAGGGGCATCAACAAAGTACTGAGCAAAGGCTGCGAATACTTACGTACGTGTGATGTTTTAGTTTTTTATTTTCTAATACATTGGCAAACGTTTTTCACATCATCTTTACGTGGTGGTGTGTGTGGAATTTTGAGGGAAAACATTCATTGATTACATTTTGCAATGACGCTGTAACATAAAATGTGGAAAAAGTGAAACACTGTGAGTACTTGGCGCACGCATTTGTTTCGTACAGTGCGGTGCAGTGAAAATGAAACAAAAAAATGTGATTAGCCAGTTGAGTCATGATTTAACAAGGGGTGGGGGTACTACTTTTTCACACTGGGTCAGGTAGCATTGAATGTTTTTTTTTTTCCCCCCCCTTGATAAATAAAAACATTCTAAAGCTGCATTTAATGATTACTTGGGATATCGTTGTCTGACATTTACATTTATTTGACAATCTTAAACCTGAACATAGGAAAACTGCAAACAAGAATTTGAGAAGGGGGCAAATAAATACAACCCCAATTCCAATGAAGTTGGGACCTTGTGTTAAACATAAATAAATAAAAACAGAATACAATGATTTGCAAATCATGTTCAACCTATATTTAATTGAATACAAAAAAAATAAATGAATACAGAAATAAACTGAATAAACTGCTACATTTCTGCATACAACAATAGTAATTTCATCTGATGATGAAATGAGTTTGGCCCGACCTGAATCCGATCCGACATCTCTGTCCGACCCGACGGAGCTTGAGGTGCTGCAAAGGGGAATGGGCGCAACTGTCCAAAGATGGGCGTGCCAAGCTTGTGGCGTCATATTCAAAGAGACTCGAGGCTGTAATTACTGCCAGAGGGGCATCAACAAAGTACTGAGCAAAGGCTGCGAATACTTACGTACGTGTGATGTTTTAGTTTTTTATTTTCTAATACATTGGCAAACGTTTTTCACATCATCTTTACGTGGTGGTGTGTGTGGAATTTTGAGGGAAAACATTCATTGATTACATTTTGCAATGACGCTGTAACATAAAATGTTACATAAAATGTTTTTCAACATTTACTGTTGAAATTGATAAACTTTGTTTTTAGGAAATAATCATTCACTTAGAATTTGATGGCTGCAACACGTTCCAAAAAAGCTGGGACAGGTGGCAAAAAAAGAGTGCGAAAGTTGAGGAATGCTCATCAAACACCTGTTTGGGGCATCCCACAGGTGAACAGGCTCATTGGGAACAGGTGGGTGCCACGATTGGGTAGAAAAGGAGCTTCCCTGAATTGCTCTGTCATTCACAAGCAAAGATGGGGCGAGGTTCACCTCTTTGGGAACAAGTGCGGGAGAAAATAGTCCAACAGTTTCAGGACAATGTTCCTCAACGTACAATTGCAAGGAATTTAGGGATTTCATCGTCTATGGTCCATATCATCATCCAAAGGTTCAGAGAATCTGGAGAAATCGCTGCATGGAAGCGGCAAGTCCGAAAACCAACATTGAATGCCCGTGACCTTCGATCCCTCGGGCGGCGCTGCATCCAAAACCGACATCGATCTGTAAAGGATATCACCACGTGGGCTCAGGAACACCTCAAAAAACCAATGTCAGTAAATACAGTTTGGCGCGACATCTGTAAGTGCAACTTGAAACTCTGCTATGCAAAGCAAAAGCCATTTATCAACAACACCCAGAAACGCCGCCGGCTTCTCTGGGCTCAAGCTCATCTAAGATGGACCGACGCAAAGTGGAAAGGTGTTCTGTGGTCCGACGAGTCCGCATTTCAAATTGTTTGTGGAAATTGTGGACATCGTGTCCTCCGGGCCAAAGAGGAAAAAAAACATCCGGACTGTTATGGACGCAAAGTTCAAAAGCCAGCATCTGTGATGGTATGGGGCTGTGTTGGTGCCAATGGCATGGGTAAATTGCACATCTGTGAGGGCACCATTCATGCTGAAAGGTACATACAGGTTCTGGAGAAACACGCTGCCATCCAAGCAAAGTCTTTTTCATGGACGCCCCTGCTTATTTCAGCAGGACAATGCCAAACCACATTCTGCACGTTACAACAGCGTGGCTTCGTAGTAAAAGAGTGTCTCCCATTGAAAATGTGCGGCGCATTATGAAGCGTGACCCCGGACTGTGGGACGGCTGAAGCTGTACATCGAGCAAGAATGGGAAAGAATTGCACCTACAAAGCTTCAACAATGAGTGTCCTCAGTTCCCAAACGTTTATTGAATGTTGTTAAAAGAAAAGGTGATGTAACACAGGCAGTACACAAAAATTCATGTCGCTTTTTCATTTCTTAGGTCTTTTTTTTTTTTTTTGGACTGCATGTTTGAAATACAAAGCAATTATGTGTTTTTTTGTCACGGACTAATAGAATATGTCATGATGTGTTTCCACTTGCAGGTTTGGGTTACCGATCAGTGTTTCAAGTCCATCCACAGGTGTGTATGATGACTCTTCAGCATCATCTTCAACGAGTGCGCAATATGTATCATTTCCTTCTCCCGCACAGGCGCCGTCGTGGCCGGCAGCGCTCCGGTAAGAACCGCCGCCGGGCGTCACGTTCCTCCACTTGTTGTGCGTTAAAGCTTCTCATGTCTGTCGCAGGTCAACATGGATCAGCTGAAGAAGCGGGCGGAGAGATTCGGCATGAATGTGTCGTCGCTTTCACAAAAGGTTGGAATGCGCTGCCACTTTGATGTATGAGTGCCCCCGACGTACAAGTTTAGAGTTTTTTAGGAGTTTAGAATCCCAACATTCAGTGCCGAGAACGTGATTTTTTTGACGGGGAGGGATGGGTGTGGCATTGTCAAGTCTGCAGACAATGTTAATGAGGCACAATTGCCAGCAGATTGCAGCGAGGTGCCATTTTGCAAATCAAGATCACACCCAGTTTGCTTCGTCCCCCCCAAACATTACAACTTTCGAGGAAGAGGAAATGGCGGCTATCGCAGGCTGCAAGTTGTACTAGTTAAAGCATTTTTCACTTGAACAGATTTGGTACCAGATGTTTTGTGGCATTTAGCAGAAGTTTGTGTGTGTCATAAATGTGACAAAGTAACACGAGATCTTTTATGTGAGATCTAGAGCCTTTTTATACGTTACTTTAGCTGTTTTATGGAATAAAACCACTGTTCAGATGTTAGGGGTGTCACAAAAGAAAAAAATAAGTGTGTGAAAAATTTGCTTTCCAAACAAATGCGGAACCTTTGTCTGTCAGTGCACGATTTCCTGGTACACAGATTAATTACACTGACGCACACGTCAGAGCTTGGCTAACAATATCTCTCTGTGGCTAACGGCTAACAAAATGGAGAAATCGAATGAAGGCCTGTTGGGAGGAAAATTTAATAATAATTAAAAAAAAAACATATATACACCCAATGGCAGCTGTGATAAATGCGTGGTTTTGTGCAGAATATGCAAAAAGGAGTTTAAGCACCATTGGAGCGCTTCAGCCCTCCGGTACCATCTAAATGCAAAGTATGACTGAGTAAGCACGGAAACAGGCGTTAACGCTAGCAGTCACGGTACGAGTTCTAAGAGTTGTCGGTAAACCAAACTCCAGCAAGTGACCGTATTCAGGACCAAAACTAGCAAGTCGACCTTGGAGAAAATCACAAATTCACTGCCAAAGTGGATTGCTCTGCACTGTAGACCACTATTAATAGGTAGAAAACAAAGGATTAGAAAATGTGTTGCAGATAGCGACATGTGATCCAAGTTTTCAACTACCATGCAGAAAGGCTTTCTGGCAAAATTGGATGCATTGCAGAAGGCTCAATATGTGGCTCTGACTGGGGATCATTGGACCTCTGTTCGTAATACGAAGTACGTCGGCGTCACTGCACACATTGCTGATGTCGCAGACGGGACATGGCATCCACAGTCTTTTGCCCCGGCTGTGCAGAAGACAATCCAAAAAACTGTGTAGAGCAGTTTCCCTCTGTGGCAGATGAATGGGGAATTCTACAAGTAGTACTGTATTTTCACGACCATAAGGCCCACTTAAAAGTCTTAAATTTTCTCCAAAATGGACAGGGCGCCTTATAATGCGGCACGCCTTATGTGTGCACCAAGTTCCAAAATCTGTAAATGTTGTTGTGTGACTTTGATGAGCGCCCCGCTTGACTGACTGGGAGCATTTCCTGCCGACACGCTGCTTATACAGAGGAAAAGCGGACGTGGCTGAGGACAGCATGCGGCCGTCGAAGGCCGAAGGGTGCTCGTGAAGGAGGACGCTAAAGGCACGACCCCAGTAGGTATATAGCACCGGTATGTGCATTGTGCAAAACATCGGTTTGGCTTAGGACCCCCGAAAATGGCTCCTACGAAGAGACGCGCTTACGAAGCACAGTTTAAACTGCAAGCTATCAGTGACGCGGAGGAACATGGGAATCGAGCAGCCGCGAGAGAATTCAAGATCAACGGATCCACGGTTCGCAAGTGGAGGAAGCGGGAAAAGGAGCTTCGCCAAGTCAAGAAGACGAAGCTGAGTTTCCGCGGAAACAAGGAGCGGTGGCCCGAGTCGGAAGACCAACTCGGGCAATGGATTAATGAGATAAAGAACAGCCGGGAGAAACGTCGGTCGCTACGGTCGCCATTCGACTGAGGGCAATGACGCTTGCCGAAGAAATGAAAATCGAACATTTTCAAGGAGGTCCGTCTCGGTGCTTTCGTTTTATGAAACGGGGCCATTTATCCATCCGGGCAAGGACTACCGTGGCGCAGCAATTTCCGGCGGATTACAAGGAAAAGATGGCCATCTTCCGCTCCCACTGCAGTAAAAAGATTGCCGACAAACACATCGGGCCCGTCGCCGACACGGACGAGGTGCCGCTCACTTTCGACATCCCGGTGAACCACACTGTAGAGAAGAAGGGGACCACCGCGGTAGCGATGGGCACGAGAAGTCTGCTTTTACTGTTGTGCTTGGTTGCCATGGTAATGGACAGAAACTGCCACCTATGGTGATTTTTAAGAGGAAGACGCTGTCTCAAGAAAAGTTTCCAGCCGAAGTCATCGTTAAGGCCAATTAAAAGGCCTGGATGGACGAGGAGAAAATGAGAGAGTGGGTGTGTGAGGTGTATGTAAAGAGACCGGATGGTTTGTTTTTTCCACGCGTCACCGTCCCTGTTGATCTGTGACTCCATGCTTGCCCAACTCACAGCCGCTGTAAAAAAACAAGTGAAAGTAAGACTGGAAGGCAACGGCGGGCGAGTTACGCCACCATATGTGAATGGATTGTGGATGCCTGGGATAAGTTATCTGCTTTGTGTGTGTGTGTGTGTGTGTATTTCCACCTTATTTTTTGCTTTGTCCGGGGAGACAAAATTCGAGTTACAAGTGAACTTCAAATGCGCTGCCATTGGGTCTAAATTAGAAAAAAGGACAAATTCAAGTTTTTTGTTTTCATACAATATAGGGCTATTTTCCTTTTACATAAGAGTCATGATAAAATAGTTTTTGTTTTTCCCCATTTGTTGGTACGCATGAACGACATTTATTGTCAGTCGTCATGACACAACTGCGTTACGATTGTGTTGCATAGTCGCAAAACTGTTTGGGTGCTGTGCGGCTTCAGTTGCGCTTGGCTCATTGACAATTGTTGCGCTTGGCAGATGGAAGCGGATGAGAAGCTGATCAAAAGGAAGGAAAGGTTTGGCATCCTGACGGGCGGCGGGGCGGCTGGCTCGGCGGACATCCAGGTGACTTTTTTGAATAGTTGACCCCTGCGAACTGTTGACGCCCCTTTCGCTTACCACAGAAGTCATAATCGTGACATGACAGGGACCAGCACGTGCCAGGCCGCCCTGACTATAGAAACACCGAGCTCCCTTATGCCATGCATTGGCCATTTAGCGGAGTCGCTACTTCCTCATCCCTTTTAACCTGAACCCAGTCCTACCAGTACAGCATGCAATTAGCCATCAAACCTTGCCCACTACATCTCCCCTGAAGTCTTATGTGTTTTGCGTTATATGGGCTACAGTGTCCCCGTCGTCTGGCCCCACGCGCGTCCGCAAGGCGGCGGCTAAACGGACGGGATCCGTCGCCCCTCGCCAGCCTGACGGCGGTTAGAGTGGCCGCCGGAGTTCCGGCACAATGGCGTTAGGGTTGTGAACCGCACAGTTGCCAGACGCACGTCACAGGGTGACGGGGGGCGGGGGTGGCGATCATCCGGTGGGCGTAAGGTGAAGCCATCGGCGACCACGGAGGCTGAATTTCAAAGGAGGGAAAGGGAGGAAAAAGCTCAGAGGCTGCCTCTCTGCGATGTGCGTCGCTGGGAATTCTCCTCTCTCCGCCGGTTTTCAGAGCATTCGGCTAAACACCCACAGTCTCGGAAATCTGAAAGAATGTCTCAATTCTTAACCATTTGGAAGCCGGACTCGTTTAAACTAAATAACCACAAACTATGATCCCCAAACACTTTATTATCATTTCAAACTCATCTTGCAACATTACCCTTAAAAACCTTTGAGCCATTCAGGGTTGACTGATTGATACAGATAGATTTGATTTTGGAAAAACTCCACCAGAAGTGCGGGTGCCGTCTCCTCGGCAACCCGTAAAAGTAGCAATTGTCGACTTCTGTCGTTGTTTTTTATGAGCCGCTCAGCATAGCAAAAATGTTGCACGCGCCATGTCTCTTTCAGCAAATAGGGGAATTTGTGACGAGTGGGTCGACTCTTCGCTGTAGTCCTCCCGCTGATTGTCTTGATCTCGTGTATTTACATTGTTCTCGGGGCATTGAATCGATGGCAACCGAACTCAAGACATTTGGCCTCTCATCCGAGCGAGCAGGCTTCATCAGTTCATGGGACGAGGCTTAGTTAGGACGCACGAGCCAGTTTTCAACTATTCTACTATTTATGCTCCAATTTAGAGGCACGCGCCACACCACATATGGTATCATTCTTTTGGGAGAGCCGTTAAGATGTCTGGCCGAGAGGCCGTCGTCCGTCCCCCAGAGTCGTTTGGGGTGGAAACTCCCTCATTGATATTCCGTTCAGTTGTAAAGCGGTCGTCGAGTTACCTCACGGTCAAGGAGGCAGAATTGAGTTTCTTTGGAATAGATGAAAGGACGGCATTGTGAGTGGGAGATAGGTGATGTCGTAAGCCCCTTCCTCTGTTAAGCGATGTTTTTTTTCCACCTTTGTGTATGTGGCCAATCTCACCCGCTTTCAAACCATCTGTCTTCCCTGTCCACAATATGTACGTTTTGTCCTCAAAACGGTGCTGTTACTGTTGGCGGTGCGGGTAGATGGCTGAGTCTTGACCTGAGGAGCTTGCCCATCTGTGTTGTGCCAAGCGTCTTTCCCCCATGTACGTATGTGTGTGTGCGTTCTTCACTACGCTTGACCGCATACACCAGATTGCTTTTCTGTGTGTGTGGTGTCCAGTCTTTGGGGTGTACCAGCCATTGTCTCTGTGTTACCAGGTTTGAAGTGTACCGGAATGTTATGTTCTGTGATGACCAAGATGGCGCCTCCCCGTGCGGACGCCTCGGTTACGTGCTCCCTAGTGTCGTCTGTGTTTTTCGTTCGTCTTTGGAGACGTTACGTGACTTCCACAAGGGTTAGTCGCACGAACTGATGAAGCCCGCTCGCTCGGATGAGAGGCTAAACGTCTTCCGGGACAAACGGAACAGTCCAGTTGCCGTTGATTGAATGAAATGATGTGGATGAATGAGAATATTCACAGGCTTGTATTTACTCTTTTTAATTATTTTTTTTTTTCCCCTTTCACAGGCAAAGAAAATGAAGCGTGCTGCACGATTTGGAATAGTGTAAAGTTTGGGTGTATTTTATGTTTTGTCTTTAATTTTTGGGCGCCAGGATTCTGAGTGATGGCCATGGTCACAGACTGACTAATCAAAGAAATACAAATGTTGAGTTAATGGTCAGAAATTGTTGAATTAGTGGAAACTGGAAGGATTTTTTTTGTCTGCTTATTCTCTTTTTTTTTTTTTTCTGCCTTTTTCCATTGTTTTCTTTCACACTTCCCAAATGTTTGACAGAGTCAAATGATGATGACCTAATTTTGTTTTTGTGTAGTTGCAGATGTTTCCCCAATACATATTGTCAAATCTTCGTGCACTGTATCTGAATGAGCACAACTTCCACCTTGCAGCCCCGTTTCCATTCGGAACTCGAGTCTCTGGCTACTTGCAGCTTTGCCCAAAAGGCATTAGATCATTGGCTACTACAAAAAAAACGTGCAGCATTAGTTTTTCTTTCGTTCATCTTTCAGGGGCCTCACAATACTGAGTTCATCAGCTTAACGAAAGGGCAAGCCGAACTGACGCAGGTTGACATCGAATCCTTTTTGAATGCGACACCTCATGAAATCTGTGTTCGTTCTGGAATGGGGAAAAAAAGCCCTCCAATTGTGCTCATAAAAGCTCACGAAATTGAGAGAATTTTGCAGGGGAAGTTGGAACTGTTATATATTCAAGAGCAAGTCACTATAAAAACTTTGAGGTCTCCTTTTTTATCCCTAAAATACTGATTGGAGGGCAACAAATGTTTTCAGGTAATCACATTAGAGGATATAACTCGGGATTGTTTTGTTTGTGTCGAATTGTACTTTTGGTGTAACCTATAACTGCTTGAAGGTTCACTACTTCAGTTATCTGTGCATTTTATAAAATAAAAGGTTTTCAATTTTCTTACACTGGCTTTGTTTGATTCTGTGTGTAGCGTATATTGTTTTGGGATAAAAATGTAATTAATTTGGAAATGAGATCAAAAGTAACGCAGGAGCTCACTTCCGGTTTGGTCAATTCACGTTTGACGGGAAAATCGAACAAATTTTGTCTCGTAAAGGGGCGCCACCTTTCTTTTTAGCTCTGTAAAATGGAGGAAGAAGGAATGAAAAACCTCGATCAGTCTCATGATCTAGAAGGATGCTACACTTGGGAAATACGAGTCCTCAAATACACAGGTTTAGGATTAACACAAAACACACAGAATTTTATCGAAATTTTTATTAAATGTAAGAGGGGAAACTACCACAAAAAGAAAATAACACCATTGGTCAACGAAAAGGGAAGATAGGACATCGTGTGTTGCTGGACTAAAAATGAGCGTGAAGGGGTTGCGTGTGTAGCTAGTCCAAAGTTGGAACTTGTGTGAAGCTGGCATTTCTGAGGCAGCTTTAGTTGAAGAAGATGCACAAAAAGGAAAAACAAATAGGCGGGAGAAGAAAAAGGGAAGTTGTCCGTCGCGCTTTCGGTGGGAGAATACGAATCCTGCCTTTCTCACGGACCCGCGAGCAACTTCTGAGCGTTCACCCTTGGCTTGTAGCGTACCGGGTACTTTTTAGCAGCTGTTGCTCTGATTGCCTAGCGGTGACCCGCGTGTTCGAACAAAAGAAGAGGGGGAGGGGTGGCCGAGCCGGAAGATTAGCCAGGAAGTCAAGAAGCAAGACACGAGAGCGCGACGGTTAAATACCCAGGGGGCGTGTCTAAGGGACGGACAAACGAGAAAGACCACACCCATCAACTTGCATTTCGGTCGACACTTCAGCCATAAAAATTACGTAAAAATCATATATTATAAAATATTCCCAACTTTGTACTCTTACTCATAGATCAAGCATATAGAATGATTGTTTAAACTTTAGTCTCGGCAGATCAACTGCTTATCGTTCAATACGTTTCGTGGTGTTCGGCTTCAAATCAAGACGAACGCTTCTCAAAAGTCTCGCAGCTGGACCTGTAAAGCTGACACAATGACACAGAGATCAAGGCATACATTTGGAATATTTCTGCATAGTTTGCAAAATAGCAAAACAGACATTTTTCTTCAGTTAAAGAAAATTCCACAGGTTTGCAGTAACGCTCAACTTCCAGCGGGTGTCGTCTCCATCCATCCTTCCATTTTCTGTCGCGCTTCTCCTCACGGGGGTCGCGGGCGTGCCAGAGCCTATCCCAGCTGTCATCGGGCAGGAGGCGGGGTACACCCCGAACTGGTTGCCAGCCAATCGCAGGGCACATAGAAACAAACAACCATTCTCACTCACAGTCATGCCTACGGGCAATTTAGAGTCTCCAATGAATGCATGTTTTTGGGATGCGGGAGGAAAGCGGAGCGCCCGGAGAATACCCACGCAGGCACGGGGAGAACATGCAAACTCCACACAGGCGGGGCCGGGGATTGAACCCGGGTCCTCAGAACTGTGAGGCTGACGCTCTGACCAGTCGGCCGCCGGGTGTCGTCTCCGTTCTAGGAATGTTCCCAGTGATAGAGAGGATCCAACCTTTTGGTCGCTCTGTCACTTCAAAAGAAGAAAAGGAGTCTTTGATTCCCGCAATCCAGATTTGTCGGGGAGCCGCTAATTGGTTTAAGGTCCGGCTGACATAAATTAGGAATCCTTGTGGCCCTCTTGCACAGCGGGGCGGCTCGGAAGCATGCGGTTGATCAAGTTGTTCGTGGAAGGGGGGTGACAGTGACAACCGGCCAATCGTCGCTACCTTGCGTTTGCTTGTGAGCGCAGGCAGTATTGTAAACTAAGCAATTTTTCAGGCCATTCTTTGACAAAATAAGTGCACACATTGTTTTTGATATATTCAGAGGTGGAAGTGGGTAAGCGTAGAGATGTCTGCCTACATTTTGGTCATGATCGCAGTTTTCGGACATTACATGGCGTTAAGCGTTTTCTCTATGGTGAGCGCCTATGGAGAGGAAAAGGCTTAATGTGAACGGCATTTGCCATTTTGGGCTTATCATTTTGATACAACCCCAATTCCAATGAAGTTGGGACGTTGTGTTGAACAAATAAAAACAGAAGACAATGATTCGCAAATCATGTTCAACCTATATTTCATTGAATGCACTACAAAGACAAGATGTTTAATGTTCAAACTGACCAACTTGATTGTTTTGAGCAAATAATCATGAACTTAGCATTTGATGGCTGCAACATGTTCCGAAAAAGCTGGGACAGGTGGCCAAAAAGGCGGAGCAAGTTGAGGAATGCTCATCCAACACGTGTTTGGAACATCCCGCAGGTGAACAGGCTCATTGGGAACAGGTGGGGGCCACGATTGGGTAGAAAAGGAGCTTCCCTCGATTGCTCTGTCATTCACAAGCAAAGATGGGGCGAGCACAGAGCCTAGAACTGAATGGGGGTACTTAGAAAACTCTCGGGAGCTGGTTGACATGATGATTAGGAGAAAGGTTGATATACGGTGTGTCCAGGAGAGCAGGTGGAAAGGCAGTAAGGCTAGAAGTTTAGGGGCGGGGTTTCAAGTATTTTATATATTTTTTTGAATAGGGAAAATGGAATTGCAAATATGTCTCTGCCGGTTCCACTAGTCACGATGACAGGTAAACCTCAATAAATGAGAATAATGTCAAAAGCTTCACTTTGTCAGGTGGGTCAATTCAAAAAGTGAAACTCATTACTGAGATCGATGCACTACACCCGCTCACTGAATTAAAAAAAAAATATATACTACAGCTGACAGCAAATGAAAATTAACGATCTCTAAAAACGACAATATTACGTAACAAACAATCAAGAAACAATGAACAAGATTTTTAATGTGGAAATTAGGCAGGAATTTGTGTTTCATGAATCTGATATGGTGTTTGAGTCGTGAAATAAAGCTCTTTTTTCCCCCCTATTCTAATTTCATGATAATGAGATGTAAGTTGCAGATATGTTGACTGAAAATTCCAAGGGAGTTCGAAGATGTTGTTGCTCCAACGTTTATCCGGATAGTCGAATGTCGCTTGAAATGTGAAGAAGGCGAGTTGCCACAAACCCTCTGCCTTGATTTCGCTGCCCCCTGTCGGTGACGGAGAGTAAAGACGCCATCCGCCGCCTGTGACGCACTTCCTGTGACGCGCTTCCCGTGACGCGCTCTTGCTCTCGGCGATTTGAAACGCTCCTCCTCCTCCTCCTCCTCCTCCTCCTCAGTGATGGCGGCTTCGCTTCGTTCTCTCTCTGCAAGCTGCACCAACAAATGGTACTACAGCCGGCAAGAGATCGACAACAACCCGTCTCGGCGAGCCGGACTCGAGCCGGACAAGGAGCTGTCGTACCGGCAGCAGGCGGCCAACCTGCTGCAGGAGATGGGCCAGCGGCTCAACGTGTATCTGGAGGGGCTAGCCCGCTTAGCGTGTTAGCAGCTCGCCGACATTTGGCGAGCCGCTCGCGACGTCTCCTTCTCGGTTTGCTCGGCTCGCGTGGGGCCGGCGCGGGTGTTCGCCCAGCAGCTCGGCGTTCTTTCGCTCTCCCGCGGGGGCTTTGCCGGCCGGCGAGCGGCGTCTCCGGCGGGAGCGGAGCCGCGAAGGCCTCGGGCCTTTCTTTAGCTTTCGCTCGAACGTCGACGCCTCATTCGCGGCCAGCAAACTGCACTCGTGCACTTTTCTTTTGTGTGCGAGCGAGTCGCCGGATGGTTTTCACGAGTAATATTGCGGAAGATTCGCTGCATCGTTTTGATTTGCGACGCCGGAACATTGTTATCATCTTCCGGCTTCCAACCCGCCGCCTTCTCGTCCTGTTTCCAAATGAGCCATGTCGATCCAAATGGTTCTTGTCTTGTCTATCCAATGCAATTATCGGTCAATCGTGGGCTCTCCAATCTTACGTTGGATTTCTAAACGATAGGTTGTTGTTCAGTTAAAAAAAAAAAAACCACATAAACGAACTTTGCGACAGTTCGTTTATGTGATGCAAGTCGTCAACTGTTTTGAGTATTCGCCTTAACAAGCAAATGTTAGGTCCCAGCTTACAATCAACACAGCCATCGTGTACATGCATCGCTTCTACATGGTCCAGTCGTTCACCAGATTTCACAGGAATGTGAGTATGCTACTTGTGTGACTTAGCGCACGTTTTCGTGTCGCCGAGCACCGGTCAATGATTATGACGACGACGATTGTTTTTGAACTTCCAGGTCATTTCTCCGGCGGCTCTTTTCCTGGCCGCCAAGGTTGAGGAGCAGCCCCGAAAGCTGGAACACGTGATCAAGGTGGCCCACGCCTGTCTGAATCCACAGGAGCCCTCGCCGGACGTACACAGCGATGTAAGTGTTACTTCCTAAAGCGGCTCCATTTGTAACCCGCGCACTCCTGCATTTTCCCAAAGGGGTGCAGTAGCGTCTTCTGGTCTGCATTGAATAAACCCCCGCAAAGGTTCCGCGTTGCTTTCGGCTATTTTATTCCTAAGCGGCTGAACTTAAGCGCTTCGTTTTGAGCAACGGCAGCGTTCAGAGTTGCGCTCGTCCACGGTTTCCAAAAAAAAATGGATGCCAGAAACTCAGCCTTTCGAGATCACCTCCAGAAGCCTTTCAGATAATTACACGTTACCAAAAGCAAACTGCATGACCAGCTGATCTTGTTTAACCACGGATAGAGGCCTCGCAGTGAGTAATGTGCCTGTCCTCTCAACCTCAGGCCTACCTGCAACAAGCCCAAGACCTGGTCATTCTTGAGAGCATAATACTCCAGACCTTGGGTAAGTTGGGAAGGAAAGCCGGGCTCCCTTGATTTTCCCTCCCTGTCATTCTCAAGAAGTAACCTGTTTTTACTTTTGTTCAACAGAAACTTCCCACGCAGTTCGCAACACTGCAAAGTCTCGTGTTCATGCCTCAGCGAGCCACTGCAATGTTTCAAATCTCCTTTTTTGTCTCTTCATTTAAAGCCGTCTGTTCGAGGACGACGCGATGTCCCGCCGAATCCCCCCCCCCCCCCCCCTCCCCGTGTATATAGCTCACGTGAAAACGGTAGCGTCGATAAGATCGACAGTCATTAAAGCCCGTCGGACACGCCGTTCATGTTGTTCTCAATAAACCTTGGATCTTTTCATTTAGGACAGAATGTTAGTGGAAGACCCCGTGAAATGTTCAATTAGCTCTCTGTTTGGGCTCCCGCAGGACTCGTTTGTTTACCTTCGAAATGGATCGCGCCTTTATCGGAATCGACGGCTGCGGTTCACTCATCCTTTTTTGTTTTGTCTTGTGTTCTTGCAGCGTTTGAAATCACCATCGACCATCCACACACGCATGTCGTCAAGTGCACCCAGCTGGTCCGAGGTGAGCATCAAAAGACACTTTTGAGCTCATTTTGGGGGGCGCGTATCTTATACTTTGGTGTTGTTTTGAAGTGTCTCAGATATTAAGTACTATGTTTCTCTGTTGTGTTGTTGTTTCAGCAAGTAAGGATCTGGCACAAACGTCTTACTTCATGGCCACCAACAGGTATGTTCCCAGTTCACGTGCGCGCGGCTGCTTATTTGGAATACAATTCCAATTCAACTCAAGATACTGAATTTGTGTGTCTGTCTTTGTCTCCTTCTTTCCCCCGTTGCTGTTTTCTTGCTCACCTGGGATGTACGCTGCCATTTAGTCTCCACTTGACCACCTTCTGCCTGCAATACAGCCCGCCGGTCGTGGCTTGCGTGTGCATCCATCTGGCCTGCAAGTGGTCCAACTGGGAGATTCCTGTCTCCACAGATGGCAAACACTGGTGGGAATACGTTGACCCCACAGTCACCCTCAAGCTGCTGGATGGTATGTGCGCCTAGTTGGGGCGAAAGGTTTGAAAACAAGTCGCGCACCACCTTACTGAGAACCCCTGTTGCTCGTGGCATTCCAGTAGCAGTGTGACAAGATTTCCCGACGACGACAGTCAAAATGTTGGAATGGCCACTTCAAATTGTGGCCCTAAAAATCCCTTTGTAGTGTCTACGGAGTAAGGAATGAGTTGAATGATTGCGAATGCAGTAATACGTATCGCTACAAAGGGATTTTGTTCGAGCAGACTTGGTTAGTTCCAAAACATTTCCACTGCAAATCCCTTCGTAGTGATTAGGTAGCACGGAACGAGTGAATGACACCATTCCTTCCTCCGAAATCACTAGAAAGTGATTTTGATATAGCAGACCCAGTTGGTTACAATAATGTCGACTGCAAATCCCTTTGGAGCGATTAGGGAGTAAGGAACGAGTGAATGACATTATTCTTTACTCTTTTGCGAATGATTGCGAACGCGCTGCATTGGCAGTCATTCATCATTCCCGACTCCCCCCCCCCCCCCCCCATCCGTCGTCTTCCGCCTATCCGAGGTCGTAGCGGCTTAAGCAGGGAAGCCCAGACTTGCCCGTCCCCGGCCAATTTGTCCAGCTCTCCCGGGGATCCCGAGGTGCGACGTAGTCTCCCTTGCGTGTCCCGGGACGTCCGCGGGGCCTCCTCCCGGCGGGGCGTGCCCGGAACACCTCGCTTCGGCCGCCGCCTAGCTCTCTACACGCCGGACCCCCTTGGCCTCTCCCGTGGAAGTCCCCACTCCCCGATCACTAGAAAGTTCTATAATGTCTATTATCTATGCCATATTTTTTGTTTCACCCCTCCACGTCCACACTTATTCAATGCTACTTTTTAAAGAGTTCTTCAGCACCTGTTCTGTCTTGCTGGTACACCTCTCCAAATAAGCAGGCTTGTTGTAAACGCTTTGTGTCACTCCCAGTTGAAGTTGACTGTAAAAGGGACACAGAACACGAGAATTGGTGTACAGTTTTTAGACGCCAAACTATCATTTCAGCTAACGCAAGTCTGCTAGTTCAATACAAACATACGGTGTAATGCGAAACGCCATAGGCGAGCTGACGTAAATTAGCATGGATGTTATGTAATTATCAGAGGTGTTGACTCGGGTCCAAGTCATGTGATTCAAATCAGGAATTTGATGACTTTAGAATCAACTTGACAAAAAGACTTGCAACCCGACTTGGATTTGGACAGCAATGACTCGTGACTTCACTTGGACTCGAGCCCATTGACTTGAAGAGCTAGGGAGAGATACCGACATCCTGCAGTTCTCGCTCAATAGTGCCAACGTTAAGTGTATTACAGGAATTTCAGAATGATAACCATAATGTTGATGTTCTCAACTGATATCACTCTGGTGGAAATGTCCTCCCATACTTAAGCTTTATCACAGCTTATTTCTTTTAACAGTTAGCGCCCTGTCGGGCACGTTCGTGGAGAGGACTTGACCAGGAGGTCACTCTTTCCGACACTACCTAACGTAATGTTTCATTCCCAAAACAAAACAGTGCAGTAGTGATGGGCACGGCACTTCTTTCCAGTGTACTGAATCATTCGAATCAGTTCTCTAAAAAGATTCGCTCACCAAATCATTCAAGTGCTTCCTCATTCAGTTAATGATCCATCCCTGAGGTTCACGTTCACCGAAGGACTGTGCGTCGTCGTCGTCACGTATTGTAAACTAGGAAAGGCGGGGGGATTATTTATTGAAAAAAGAAAAACTTTGGCTAAAGGATCACCTAGCCATCTCTCTCTCTCGGCAAGCTCTCGAACGCCCGGCTTCGGTTGTGACTCGTGAACGTGCGTGCAGCGGGCTCAGCTAGCGAACATCCTCCCGCGTCCAGCTAGGCGTGACTCGTCTGCATTCCGCCGCGGTGGACGGGGTCGCTGACACCAGCACCCGCCAGCCGGCCTTCCTGCTCACTCACATGACTGTTCTTATCATCTGATGAGTGTCTTGAGAAGCGCTATATAAGTTTCATGTATTATTATTATTATGATTAAATAAAAAGCTTTAATAATTCCATTAGAGACACAGAGGGAATGATATGTATGTGTACATACATACATTATTCATTTACTTCTTTTCCTTTGGGCTTGTCACAGCGCGGCATCCTTTTCCATGTCAGCCCATCTCCTGCATCCTCCTCTCCAACACCAACTGCCCTCACGTCTTCCCTCACGACGTCCATCAACCTTCTCTTTGGTCTTCCTCTCGCTCTCTTGCCTGGCAGCTCCATCTTCATCATCCTTCTACCAATATATACTCACTCTCTCACCTCCGGACGTGTCCGAACCATCGAAGTCTGCTCTCTCTAACTTTGTCTCCAAAACATCGAACCACGGCCGTCCCTCTGATGCGCTCATTTCTAATTTGATTCAACCTGCTCACTCCGAGAGGGAACCTCAACATCTTCATTTGCTCTGCTTCCTGTCGTCTCTTCAGTGCCACTGTCTCTATTCCGTCCATCATGGCTGGCCTCACCACAGTTTTATAAACTTTGCCCTTCATCCTAGCAGACTCTTCGGTCACCTGACACCTTCCAACCTGCTTGGACTCGTTTCTTCATCTCTCCTTCGTCTTCAACCCACAGTAGCAGATTTATTAATTTACATTTTATTTTAAATGTGTGGTTGTTTTCATGTGCGTGACTGACTCAACATTAGCCGTTAGCTTGAAGAAAGTGCTGCTGGTGAAAGCTATCCCCGCGAGGACGTCAGTCAGGGCTTGCGCTTAAAATCACTCGTGAGTACGTTCAACGCGTAGTACGTCGTTCCTTGCGCAAACGAATCACTCGTCGTACAAGTACGTCGCTCCTTAGCGTATCAAAAACGGACGAATCACTCGTCTAACGGATCACGAACATATATTACAATTGAAAAATTTCGTGGCACACCAACAAACAAAAATCTCACAAAAAGTGGGTACGTTACTATTTTTACCTACTGCCATCTAATAGAAGACCATTCATTTGTTCTGTCGCTCTGCCTCACTGGCATAAATAGAGGAACAAAGAGACTTTATTTATTGTAAATCTAAATTTTGGAGCAATGAAGTACACAAGTATATACAGTAAATGAACAAGTCATTTAAATACTCATTCCTCCGTCTTGTGATCGGTTCGGTTATTGTTTTTTTTTTTTTAACTCTGTAATCAGCCCCAAAAATCCTGATCGTGTAAAGCCTAGTCAGTGTAGTGTTCTCAAGAATCAATCTTGTATTTCTTTGTTTATTCACTTTATTTACTGATGAGCACACAGCTAGCATCTATTCAACATGAAGCTACATTCTTCTTCGTGTCCTTCCTTGCATGTTGTTTATATTTTCATGTGGTGCCCCCTAGTGTTCCGACTGACATACCACAGTTGGATAAAATTGTGCCTTTATAGCAAGATGACGAACTTGTGTTCCTTTTTTTTTTAAATTAATGCCTTGGTTTTGATACAATAAATGTCAAGTTTAAACTGAAATCTGTTTTATTTTTTTGTTTGAAATGACCTCACTAGAAATGTTTGTAGACACAAAATGCAGTTTCCTGCTCTATGCACAATGTGAATTTAAGAAAAATAAGGTTCAATGCACTTATCAAATTTGTTTTGATAAATGAATATGGATTTTAAAATTAAATGTGTTAAATATAGAAGTACAGTGGCCCCATTCCGAAGTTTTTTTGTTGTTGTTTTTTTTTGCATGTTTCTCACACTGAAATGGTTCCCATCACCCAACAAATTTAAACATTAGTCAAAAACAACAAGTAGACACAAAAGGCAGTTTTTAAATGGATTTTATGATTAAGGGAGAAAAAAACCCCAGTATGGACCTATGTGGAAAAAGCGTTTGTCCCGTAAACCTACCAACGATGACTCTCTTCCGGCTCTGTGGAGGAATTTTGTCCCACTCGCCATATTTCACCGTTGCGATGATGTTCTTCTTTTGAAATGGTGGTGTTACTTTTACGCCAGGTGTAATGGGCCACACACCTGCCAAAAAGTTCAACTTTTGTCTTGTCAGCCCACAGAGTATTTTCCCAAAAGTCTTGCACAATTGTCCAAAAAAAACAACAAAACAACTATTGTTTCAGCATTGCCGCATTCATTACTGGAAACTTTTAATTGCTCAGTGACTCTCCATCCTGTGTTTTATGTTTTTGTCTCAAAAGTATTCTCATGTCTTACTAGAGCGGCTCCAACTACCGGAGAGAAATTCCTTGTGTTTTTGACATACATGGCAAATAAAGGTGATTCTGATTCTGTTTCTGGCAAAATTGAGACGAGCCTTAATGTTGTTTTTTGCTCAGCAGTGGTATTCGTCTTGGAACTCTCTGCCATGCAGGCCGTTTTTGCCCAGTCTCTTTCTTATGGTAGAATCATGAACACTGAGCTTAACTGAGCCAAGCGAGGCCTGCAGTTGTTGTTGTGGGGTCTTTTGTGTGACCTCCTGGACCGAGTCGTTGCTGTGCTCTTGCGGTAAATTTGATCGGCCTGCCACTCCTGGGAAGGTTCACCGCTGTGCTGTGTTTTCTCCACTTGTGGATAATGGCTCTCACTGTGGTACGCTTGAGTCCAAAAGCTTTAGAAATGGCTTTATAAGCTTTTCCACACAGATCTCTTTCTCATTTGTTCCTGTATTTCTTTAGATCTCTGCACTTTTGAGGATCTTTCGGTCTCCTTCACTTTGTCAGACAGGTCCAATTTAAGTGATTTCTTGATTGAGAACAGGTGTGGCAGTATCAGGCCTGCATGTGGCTAGAGAAATACAACTCTGGTATGATAAACCACAGTTATGTTTTAATATTGGGGAGGGGGGCAATCACTTTCACACAGGGCCACGTACAGTCCCCTCAAAGTATTGGAATGGCAAGGTCAATTCCTTTGTTTCTGTTGTATACTGAAGACATTGGGGTTTCAGATCAAAAGAAGAATATGAAACGAAAGTTCAGAATTCCAGCTTTTATTTCATGCTATTTACTGTACTGAGCAACAGACATCGAACAGGTTGGCCAAGGGTATCAAGAGCAGTTGATGAAACATTGTGAGAGCTGTGAAGAAACACCCAAAGACAACAGTCAGTGACATCACTGCCAACCTCCACAGGGCAGCGGTGAAGGTATCACAATCCACGGTTTGAAGAAGACTTTGAGAGAAGAAGTAAAGAGGCCATACCACAAGGTGCAAAGCACTCTTCAACAAAAAGAATCAGGAGGCCAGATTGGATTTTGCAAAGAAGTACAAAGATAAGCCAGAAACGTTTTGGAGCAAAGTTATATGCACTGATGAGACCAAGATTAACCTCTAGCAAAGTGATGGAAAGGCAAAAGTATGGAGAAAGAGAGGATCTGCTTAATATCCAAAAAACACAAGCTCATCTGTGAAGCATGGTGGAGGTTATGTCATGCCTTGGGCTTGCTTGCATGGCCGCTTCTGGAAGGGGCTCACTAGTCTTTGATGGTAGCCGCATAATGAATTCTCAAGTTGACAAAACCATTTTGTCTGGCGATTTAAAGAAAAATGCATCCAAACTAATCAGGATAAGCTTTATCATGCAACAAGGCGGTGACTCAAAACACACCGCCAACACAACAAAGGACTTCATCAGGGGGAAACAGTGGAAGGGTTAGACTGGCCAAGTCAATCACTGGACCTTAACCCAATAGAGCATGCATTTGACCTCCTGAAGAGGAGACTGAAGGGAGAAAGCCCCAAAACAAACAAGAACTGAAAGAGGCTGCAGTAAAGGCCTGGAAAGGCTTTTCCAAATGAAGAATGCAACAGTCTGGTCAAGTCAATGGGTCGCAGGCTTGATGCAGTTATTGCAACTAAATCCTCAATTTTAGTCACTTGAAGTTTGTGATGGGATGGTGATACCTCAGGGACTGTATTGACACACTACACAAACTGTGTCAGCACTGTATTGACACTGTTGGTCACTCAATAGTGACCCCTGCAGTAGTTCTAAAATCATTGCAGGTAAACAAAATGAAAATAAGATGGAAAAGCTGACATGCTGCAAACTCAACATCAGCCTGTGAAATATTTAATCCCTCGTCCATTTTCTGTACCGCTTATCCCCACAAGTGATGCGGGCGTGCTGGAGCCTATCCCAACTATCTTCGGGCGAGAGGCGGGGTACGCCCTGAACTGGTCGCCAACCAATTGCAGGGCACATGGAAACAAACAATCATTCACAGTCACACCTACGGGCAATTTAGAGTTGTCAATTAACCTAGCATGCATGTTTTTGGGATGTGGGAGGAAACCGGAGCGCCCGGAGGCACGGCGAGAACATGCAAACTCCACACAGGCGGGGCTGGGATTTGAACCCCAGTCCTCAGAAATGTGAGGCACATGTGCTAACCAGTCATCCACCGGGCCGCCATGTTCATTTTTTTTTTTTTCAAATTATGTATTTAGTGTCTTTATACTGTATTATTTGAGACCATTGAAGAAATTATGAGTACAATTGGATTCATGTGATGACTCGGTTGTTCTTGTTTTCCTTTGGGCTTGTCCCTTTAGGGGTCGCCACAGCGCGTCATCCTTTTCCATGTCAGCCCATCTCCTGCAGCCTCCTCTCCAACACCAACTGCCCTCATGTCTTCCATCACGACATCCATCAACCTTCTCTTTGCTCTTCTTCTAGCTCTCTTGCCTGGCAGCTCCATCCTCATCATCCTTTGACCAATATACTCACTCTCTCTCCTCTGGACGTGTCCAAACCATCGAACTCTGCTCTCTCTAACTTTGTCTCCAAAACATCTAACTGTGGCTGCCCCGCTAATGAGTTCATTTCTAATTTGATCCAACCTGGTCACTCCGAGAGCGAACCTCAACATCTTCATTTCAGCCACCTCCATCTCTGCGTCCTGTCGTCTGTTCAGTGCCACTGTCTCTAATCCGTTCCATCATGGCTGGCCTCACCACTGTTTCATAAACTTTGCCCTTCATCCTAGCAGAGACTCTTCTGTCACATTACACACCTGATACTTTCCTCCACCCGTTCCAAGCTGCTTGGACCCGTTTCTTCACTTCCTGACCACACTCATCATTGCTCTGGACGGTTGACCCCAAGTATTTCAAGTCCTCCACCCTTGCTATCTCTTCTCCCTGTCGCCTCACTCTTCCCCCACCACCCCTCTCATTCATGCACATATATTCTGTCTTACTTTGGCTAATCTTCATTCCTCTCCTTTCCAGTGCATGCCTCCATCTTCCTAACTGTTCCTCCACCTGCTCCTTGCTTTCACTGCAGATCACAATGTCATCTATGAACATCATGGTCCACAGGGATTCCAGTCTAACCTCATCTGTCAGCCTATCCATCACCACTGCAAACCGGAAGGGGCTCAGGGCTGATCCCTGATGCAGTCCCACGTCCACCTTAAATTCTTCTGTCACACCTCCAGCACACCTCACCGCTGTTCCGCTGCCCTCGTACATGTCCTGTATTATTCTAACATACTTCTCTGCCACTCCAGACGTCCGCATGCAGTACCACAGTTCCTCTCTGGGTACTCTGTCATAGGCTTTCTCTAGATCTACAAATACACAATGTAGCTCCTTCTGACCTTCTCTGTACTTTTCCATCAACACCCTCAAGGCAAATAATGCATCTGTGGTACATGAACCCATACTGTTGTCCGCAAATACTCACTTCTGTCCTGAGTCTAGCCTCCACGACTCTTTCACATAACTCCATTGTGACTCATCAACTTTATTCCTCTATTGCTCTGCACATCACCCTTGTTCTTAAAAATGGGCACCAGCACTTTTCCTCCATTCCTCAGGCATCTTTTCACCCTTTAGAATTCTATTGAACAAGCTGCTTCCATACCTCCACAGGAATGTCATCAGGACCAACTGCCTTTCCATTTTTCGTCCTCTTTGATGCCTTTCTAACTTCCCCTTACTAATCATTGCCACTTCCTGGTCAACCATACTTGCCTATTCTCTCTCATTTTCCTCAACTCCTCGAAGTATTCTTTCCATCTATCTAGGACACGACTGGCACCAGTCAACATATTTCCATCTCTATCCTTAATCACCGTAACCTGGTGCACATTCTTCCCATCTCTATCCCTCTGTCTGGCCAACCTGAAGAGATCCTTTTCTCCTTCTTTAGTGTCCAACCTGCCATATATATCATATGCCTCTTGTTTGGCTTTTGCCCTATGTCGCATTTCAATGTATTCCTTTCGCCTCGCCTCGGTTCTCTGTGTCCCACTTCTTCTTCGCTAACCTTTTTCCTTGTATGATTTCCTGTACTGTGAGGTTCCACCACCCAGTCTCCTTCTCCCCTTTCCTGCCAGAAGATACACCAAGTAGTCTCCTGCCTGCCTCTCTGATCACCTTGGCTGTAGTGGTCCAGTCTTCTGGAAGCCCCTCCTGTCCACCGAGAGCCTGTCTCACCTTTTCACGAAATGCTGCACAACACTAGTCCTGTCTCAGCTTCCACCACATGGTTCTCTGCTCTGCCTTTGTCTTCCTAATCTTCCTCCCCACCACCAGAGTCATTTTACACACCACCATCCTATGCTGTCGAGCCACACTCTCCCCTACCACAGCCTTACAGTCGGAAACCTCCTTCAGATGACATCATCTGCACAAGATATAATCCACCTGCGTGCGTCTACCCCCGCTCTTGTAGGTCACTTTATGTTTCTGCCTCTTCTGGAAAAAAGTGTTCACTACAGCCATTTGCATCCTTTTTGCAAAGTCTACCACCATCTGTCCCTCCAATTTCCTTTCCTGGATGTCGTACTTACCCATCACTTCTTCATCACCCCTGTTTCCTTCACCAACATGTCCATTACAATCTGCACCAATCACGATTCTCTCTCTGTCTGGGATGCTCAAAACTATTTCGTCTAGCTCCTTCCAGAATTTCTCTTTCACCTCAAGGTCCCATCCTACCCCTGGGGCATAGCCACTAATCACATAATACATAACACCCTCAAGTTCAAGTTTCAGCCTCATCACTCCGTCTGATACTGTTTTCACCTCCAAGACATTCTTAGCCAACTCTTCTTTTAAAATAACCCTTCTCTTCCCAACTACACCATGGTCAAATAATTGAAACCCCACCCCGAAACTTCAAGCCATACTGCCTTTCCACCTGCTCTCCTGGACACACACTATATCAACCTTTCTCCTAATCATCATATCAACCAACTCTCGAGGTTTTCCTGTCATCGTTCCAACATTCAAAGTCCCCGCATTCAGTTCTAGGCTCTGTGCGTTCCTCTTCTCTTTCTGCCGAAGAACCCGCTTTCCACCTCAACTTCGACCGACAGTAGCTGAATTTCCACCGGCGCCCTGCAGGTTGACTGCGCCGGTGGCGGACGTTGTTAACCCGGGCCACGACCGATCCGGTATGGAATTCTTTGGATGAACGCTCATAAGTTTGAAGCCGGACGCCCTTCCTGACACAACCGTCTGCATTCATCCGGGCTTGGGACCGGCCTACAGTTTTCACTGGCTCGTGCCCCCCATAGGGCTTCATTGTGATGACTCGGTTCGGTACTAACCTCACTGAAGTCGAGGCATCGCAATGGCACAAATTAATAATAATGCTTCAAAGAATAAGTCGATTAGAGAATAATTAAAATGTTTACTTACGTGTGTGTTGCTTATGATTTACCTTGTAATTTTGTATGGTGATTGTCTAGTCCTTAACTTAAAATATGATCTCATCATTTGCTCAATTTGTTTGCTGAGTTGTTTCTGAGAAGAGTTTAGAATTTGCTGAAAACCTTGTTTGTGTAAATGCTAAAATGTAAATGTAAAATATGGCAAAATTGTTAAAATTTAACTTAAGGAATTTTGTTGTGTTCAATCATATGAAATAAAAGACTAAAAATTGATTGATTTATGCATTTTCATTGAGGAGCAAAACATTTTCGGAATCAGAATCATCTTTATTTTGCTAAGTATGTCAAAAACACAAGGAATTTGTCTCCGGTAGCCCGAGCCGCCGTACGACAACAGAGTCAATTGGCAGAGAACACTTTTGAGACTTAAAGACATTGAGGAAAAACAGTCACTGAGCAATAAAAGGTTGCTTGCAATCTGGTAATGCTGGTACAAATTTTTTTTAAAATCTATTTATTTTTGACAGTTGTGCAAAAAGATGGATTTCTCCAGCAATGAGAGCAGTTTGAATGACTAATATTGCAATAGTCCGGGGCAATGACCATTGTGCAAAGGGCGCCGAGACGTCGAGAAATGTATGCAGTTTAAAGTGACTCGTAGCGCGATCATCTGGGACAATGTCGATTGTGCAAATGTTGCAGATTCTACTCAGGCACATGATTGGCCAGTGTTGGTCAACAACAGATATGCAAATAGTGCAGCGTGGCGAGACTACTACAGGGAGTGTACGACTAAGGTATAATTGGCCCGAAAGAAATGTGACAACAAACTCAAGACAAAAAACAAATTGGCAGCATGTTGCAATGGAATTGAAGGTTAGCTGTTTAAGAAGTTGATGGCAAGAGGGAAGAAGCTGTTGGAATGTCTGCTAGTTTTAGTTTGCATTGTTCGGTAGCGCCTACCTGAGGGCAGGAGCTGGTGACCGGGATGTGGAGGGTCCAAGAGGATTTTGCACACACTTGTCTTAGTTTTGGCAGCGTGCAAGTCCTCAAGGGTGGGTAGGGGGGTACCGACAATCCTTCAAGCAGTTTTGATTGTCCGTTGCAGTCGGAGTTTGTCCTTTTTTGTAGCAGCACCAAACCAGACTGATGGAAAAACACAGGACCGATTTGATGACCGCTGTGTAGAACTGCCTCAGCAGCTCCCGTGGCAGGCTGTGCTTCCTCATAAGCCGAAGGAAGTAGTACATCCTCTGCTAGGCCTTTTTGAGAATGTAGTTGAACTCCCATGTCAGGTCCTGAGAGAATGTAATTCCCAGGAACTTGAAGGTTTCGACGGTTGACACAAGGCAGTTGGACAGCATGAGGGGCAGCTGTGGCGAAGGATGCCTCCTGAAGTCCACGATCATCTCTACAGTCTTGAGCGTGTTCAGCTCCAGGTTGTGTCGGCCGCACCGCAGCTCCACTTCCTGTTAATACGCAGACTCGTCACAGTCTTTGATGAGGCCGATGACTGTGGTGTCATCTGCAAACTTCAGGAGTTGACAGGCGGTTGCGTTGAGGTGCAGTCGTTCGTGTAGAGAGAGAAGAGCAGCGGAAAGAGGACACAACCTTGGGGTGCCCCAGTGGTGATGCTGCGTGTGGACGAGGTGGCCTCCCCCAGCCTGACCTGCTGTGTCCTGCCCGTCAGGAAGCTGTAAATCCACTGGCAGATGGCAGACGAGACGCTGAGCTGGAGAAGCTTGGAGGAGAGGAGTTCAGGGATGATGGTGTTTAATGCTGAGCTGAAGACCACAAACAGGATCCTCGCAGAGGTCCTCGCGCCGTCGAGGTGTTCTAGGAAGAAGTGCAGTCCCGTGTTGACTGCATCATCCCCAGACCTGTTCGCTTGGTAGGAAAACTGCAGGGGGACCAGCAGGGGACCTGTGATGCTCTTGAAGTGGTCCAGCATGAGACGTTCAAAGGACTTCATGACCACAGATGTCAAGGAGACAGGCCTGTAGTCATTCAGACCCGAGATTGTAGGTTTCTTGGGGACTGTAATGATTGTAGAGCGTTTGAAACAGGATGGTACTTCGCACAGTTCCAGAGATCTATTGCATATCTGTGTGAAGACTGGAGCGAACTGGTCCGCGCAGACTTTGAGGCAGGATGGGGACACAAGGTCTGGGCCTGCTGCTTTCTTAAGCTTTTGTTGTTTGAAGATGTCTCACATCCTGTTCGTGGATGATTAACGCAGAAGTCTGTGGTGTGGCTGGGTGAGTGTGGGCTGTGAAAGTGTCCTTTTCAAATCTGCAGTAGAAGGTATTCAAGTCGTCAGCTAGTCTGCTATTGTTCTCAGCTTGGGGGGATCGTCGAATTGGTCAGGGATTGGAATGCAATGGAATTTAGAGTCGTTAGCGCGAAACTGTTTTTCCAACTTTGCTGCATAGTTCCTCTTTGCAATGTTAATTTCTTTCGTCAGCAGGTTTGTAGCTCGATTTATACAGGGCCCTGTCCCTGCTCTGATATGCGTCTTCCTTAGCTTGGCAGTGAAGCACGGCTTGTTGTTGTTTTAATGTGCGAAATGACTTTGTTGGTACACACACATCTTCACAGAAACTGATATAGGATGTGACCGTGTCCGTGTATTCATCCAGGCCGCCAGCTGGATTTTCAAAGACGCTCCAGTCTGTGCAGTCTAGACAGCTCGGAAGTTCCATCTTTGCTTCATTGGTCCACGTTTTCACTGTAGGCTTCACGCATTTAAGTTCTTGCCTGTATGTTTGTATTAAGTGAATTAAGCAGAGATCAGACGAGCCCATGGCTGCACGAGGTTTGGCACGGTATGCGTTGTTTTGCGTAGTATAGCAGTGGTCCAAAATGTTATTTTCCCTGGTAGGACAGTCAATGTGCTGCTTGTAGTTCGGGAGTTCGTGGTTGAGTTTAACTTTGTTAAAGTCCCCGAGAATAATGAGTCCGGGTGTTTTTTTTCCAATTTCGTTTCCTTGTTCGGCGAGCAGTGCGGCGTTTGTGTTAGTTTGAGGTGGAACGTAGACACCGGCGAGAATGAATGATGCGAACTCACGAGGCGAGTAGAACGGCATACAGTTCAAAAACAGCGACTCTAAATGCGGGCCGCAGTGTGTGCTGAGCGCTTGACGTCCGTACACCAAACTGAGCGGATTTGCAAAAGTTGGTGAAAGAGAGTCTCGGGCAGACTCACTGATGTTTAGTCTTCCCTTGTGTAAGTGAGTCGCGTAATGTCTCCAAAGACGAACGAAAAACACAAAAACAGAGACAATACTAGAGAGCCCCAAGGCGATTTCTCCTCTTCGACAGCAGTTCCCCTGCCTTAGAAAAAGGGTACAGATGAAGATGGCGAGCGTGAAAATTGAAGTGCGCGTTGACAAGCCTCAGGAGCTCCCTGAATTCCTCATTTTCAACAACGGTGACAGTCTTTGATGATCATGCCGCATCCACTGCTTGCTTGTTAGGAACTGCAAGCCAAAAGGAAATATTTTGTTCAAAGCGTATTAAAGGACTGTCATTTTTACAAACAATATTGTTCACACAAAGCCTGTTGTGTGTAAAAAAACTGAAAATTCCAATTTTTGTGACGTAGCTGGGGTACTCCCACGGGTATCTGCCAATTCTTCATTGCCATGCCGAGGGCTACGATGCCTCAGTAGTGGTGAAGTGCTCATATTGATGTAAGATAGCGCTGTGTAGCAGAGCCGACACTTCACCTGCAATAAAATAAAAAGTTAATTTATCTAAAAACAATTGAAATCTCTTAGAAAAGAGTACAAACCTATTTAATTACAAACTAACAGTAAACAATGCCCATAGGAGAAAAAGATCCAAATGATTCCAGACTGGGGAAAGGCTCTTGGAACGATCCATGAAGTCAGTGGAACAAGGTGAGGGCAAGCAAAAATCCAAAATCCAACAGCAAAACTCCATCCAACAAATCGACAATTTGTTTCCTTACAAACAACAATTCGGTGCGGCACATCCAAACGACACACTTCCTGTATCGGTCACATAATTGATTTTTTCTGTAAAGCGATACACGCACCAATATGGGGTTTCAGTGTTGACGCACCAGTGTTGTTCGTCCCATCGCTACTTGAAGTTCATTTCCTGTCGTCTGTTCCAATACCTTTGCTCACTTGAAAAATGGGTGGCTCCAAACAAAAGGCGCGCTGTTCTTAGTTGTTTAACACCTCTAGATGTAAATACTATGAAATAAAAGCTGGAATTCTTTACCTTTGGCTCATTCTGAAATCTTTTGATCTGAAATCCAAATGTCTTCAGTATACAACAAAAACAAAGGAATTGACCGTGCTGTTCCAATACTTTTGGAGGGGACTGTAGGTTTGGGTTTTTGTCCTCCCTTAAGAATAAAAACCATTTAAAAACTGAATTTTGTGTTTACTTGTTTTTGACTATTTAAATTTGTTAGATGATGGGAAACATTTAAGTGTGACAAACGTGCAAAAAAAACCCAAAAAACATCCGGAAGGGGGGAGTGCAACACTTTTCCATCCATCCATTCTCTTAACTGCTTCTCAATCGGGGGGGGGGGTACACCCTGAACTGGTCGCCAACCAATCGCAGGGCACATATAGACAAACGACCATTCGCACCTACAGGCAATTTAGTCTTCAGTTAACCTACCACGCATGTTTTTGGGAGGTGGGAGGAAAGCCACGCAGGCACGGGGAGAACATGCAAACCCCGTTCCGCCTATAGAAGCATATACGGGAATATATATAGCGGTGGGCAAGCGAAGCCTCACGAAGCACTGAGGCTTTCCTAACAATTGTGCCGAAAAAGATTCAAAGCTTCACGACCGCAGTGACATCTGGTGGGCAACCTCGAAAGAGCGCGACCGAAGCGCTGGCACGGTTTCCCATGAAAAGTCTGTATGCTCATTCAGCCGTTTTGTTCATTCATACCAAACAATGATTATATCGTCATTGTAAATAGGCAGATGCTCTCCCCCTTAACTCTCAAACGCATTCCAGACGACAAAGATGTTACAGGGTCAATGACACGCACCGAGCGACTATGAGCCGGGAAAAGCTTCGAAACATTTTGAAGGAATGAAGGGCGAAGCGAAACGGCGATGACGTTCGAAGCTTCGAACGTCGTGGTCACGTGACGCAGGGTTAGGGTTAGTCTTGGGACTTGACTCTGGACTTGAGACTTGCAAAGCAATGACTTTGTCCCACCTCTGGTAATTGTATAAACCTTAAGCGCTACACTGAAAAAAGTCAATAGAATTTCCTGAACTAATTCAGTGCCAGCCCTCCCAGTTAACATGGATATTTGACTTCTGAATTTGAACATATACGTACGTCTGTTGGACGTTGACAAAAAGGTGGTCAATGGCATCGTTTACGAGTCGAAGGGAATCGTGATCCCCATTCTATCACGGTCCAGCTATTTGGCTGATTTATTTTTGTTGTCGTTGATATCGTCAGTACAATATTTATCCATTGCGCTCTTGCTCTCTTTTCAAATGTGTATGTCCATGTTTTAAAACTACTTTCAAATATTTAAGTGTTGTAAATGCTATGAAAATATGCTGAGGGGGCATTTCAATAGGGTATTTCTATATCCCAGCTTTCACTTATTGCGTTGGGTGGTCTGGAACATAACCGTAGCGATGGGGGCGGGGCGGGGTGGGGTGGGATTATTGTATTGACAGAAAAAAAAGTGCAGCGGTTTACATTTTGGTCATGTGCAACCAATGTCATGTCACACAGAAAGAGAGCTTACAACATTTGTAAGCATAGATGGAGTGTGTCAGAAAGGTTCCAGGACTGGTGTCACGAAAGATCCACTTCCAAAGTCAAACGACACGTTTTCCACGTCAGTGCAGACCGGCACGGCACGTCTTCAAAGAGATCCTGTGGCGTTTGCTTCGTTCTTTCGAAGAGGCGAGAGTTGTGCGGGGAGAACTCAAGGCTGCTTCAAGTGTGCTTCTCCAGGGGGATTACTCGCAAGGGGGAAACTTGTAGTTTGAATTTGAAAGATATCTTTTGTGTCACAAGTCCTGGAACTTTCCTCACGCACGTGTGGGAATCACGACTATTGCTGGAGCTCAGTAGGGGACCTTCTCTGCCTTTTGTTTTTGCTCTTAATTCCACTGCGTTTCCTTCCGCCCAGTAAAGCTCAGCGCTGCCCACCCAGCATGTTGCGGCACAAAGTGGTAGTGGCAATTTAAGATGGCGCCGACACGAGTGGTCGCCACGGTAACGAGCGCTCTCGTATCGCCGTAGTGGCCGTTTGCCGCTATGCTAGTGTGGCTCCGACTTCCCGGGCCAAATTGCTCGCGTGTCTTGATTCAGGACTGAACGTGGACAACTTTAAATTGGGACGTACCCGTATATGCTGTAAAAACGCGTCCGACACCATGACTTCGAAATGCGGGATCGAGCTGCGACATAGCGGGAGAACACTGTCGACTGATGTGCGACTTGTAATTCTGTCCACCTGACGTTGTCTTTCACATTTCTCCAATGACTTCATTCAGAGCTCACACACGAGTTCCTGCAGATTCTGGAGAAAACGCCCAGCAGATTGAAACGGATTCGCAACTGGAAGGTACATAAGATCTTGTTTCCAGTGTGGTGGGGTCACCCTGTCATGAGCACATGGCGAGTTAAGATGGGGACTTTGGGAAATGCTGTGTTCCAGATTGGAAACTTCCCATGAGAAGGAAATGGGAATTGTGGATGATCATTTAATGGCAAGTTATCACATGCAAGCAAGCTACCCCCGCACATGGGTAAACAATTCTGCACGAATAGATTTCCTCCAGCTGTTATTGTTATTTTGATGACAAACACCCGACTATTCGATCGGTTTATCCTACAAGATGATCCGTAGCTCTTAAGAGTGGTTTTGTCCCGGTAATAGGATCCCGAACAGTGACGATCTTAAACATTAAACGTCTTCAATAGTTACGACCAAAAATGTTTGTAAGTGGGGAAAGCTGTAGATTTGTGTCAATGTAGCCAATCAAGAACGGCCGTAAATGAAAATAAAGGTCCGAGCTGAAATTCAAAGGCTAACGCCAGCTTTTAGCTTCAGTGTGAGAAGTTGCCTCGAGCCCGCTCCACAGACGGCAGTCCGCTTTCATGCTGCCTCCAGGATTTTTTCCACTCTCTTTTTTTATTTCGGGATTTTTCCATTCAAAATATTTCTGTCCTCTTGTGTGTCCTCTGCCACGTGACATCTTGTTTCCCAGTGTTGCGATGTTTCTACTTCATCGGTTTTGTTAGATCACGTTCGAGCGCGTGAGATTTGTCCTGAGGGACTGGATGGCAGATCGCTGGTGGAGCAAAAACATTTCGTGTGGGGTGTTCTGTGTTGAGATTATCGGCGCACGCCACACAGTGCGATCAAAGCTGTTCGATGCATTTTTTGATGAAGTCGTGTGGGGTCTCGCAACAGGTAAACAATCTTTCCATTGCACCGGGCCTTAAGAGCCGATCTTCAATTTTGTACATTTCTGACTTATTCTCACAAACTGATGAATTTCTGTGGAAAGTGTCCAACTTTGTAAATCGCTGTAATTTTGCAACCCGATCTGTTGTGTTGGTTGCTTCTCAGGCAGGAGGTCAGACACCAAAAGCCAAACCCAAAGTCCAGGAGGAGGGAGACCAGAGGGACACCATGATGAGCATGATCTCCATGGCCTCGTCGGAGAGCACCGTGGCGGGCCTGATGAGCCTCTCCGCGCCGCCCTCCGCCTCGTCGGTGGCGGACAGAGGGACGCCCGGCAGCGCGCCCTCCTGGAGCAGCAATAGTCAGGGGGGCCCCGAGCAGCAGTCCAACCACGAGGTCCACGCCCCCGCCAAGGTGTCGTTAAGCGAGTACCGCGCCAAGAACGCCGATGTCCTGGCCGCGCAGAAGAGGAAGTTGGAGAACATGGAGGCCAGCGTGAAGAGGGACTACGCCAACGCTGCCCAGGTTCTCATTGGCCAGCAGCAAAGGAAGGAGAAACAGCAGCCCGCCTCGTCTTCCTCTGACCCATCCGACCCGTCTCCCATTATTCTGAAAATCCCTCTGGACAAGGAGAGACACGATAGAAGCTCTTTGAAAATGCGGCTTCCCCTCGCCGGCGGAGGTGGCGCCAGAGGTCAGGACCAGGACATGAAGGTGCGGATTCGCGTGCCCGACAAGCAGAGGGGGGGCTCGGGCGAGGAGGGCAAGAGCAGGGACAAACACAGGGGGGAGCGTTCCAACCACCATCACCACCACCACCACCACCATCACCACCACCACCACCAGCAGCCTTCCTCCAGCGGCGCCTCCCTTTCCTCTTCACACAAACACTCGTCCAGTTCGAGCAACGCAGTAGGAAGCGGCAAAAAAGTCGCCAGCGACTCGTCCCGAACGAGCTCGTCCTCGTCGTCGCGCAAGAGGACTCATCCCCAGGACCCTTCGGTGGGATCCCATCCCGCGTCCAAAGTCAGCAAGTCTTCTCGGAATCCCTACCAGCTGCCGTCTCTGACCTCCTCCTCCTCCGACATCCTCCCCCACCACCCCCCGGGGAGCTACTCGCACCTCAAAGGCGACAAGACGGACGCCAACGGACACGGCGCCACCGGCGGCGCCCAGTCCAACGAGTACCAGGACACGTTTGAGATGTTGAACTCTCTTCTGAGCGCGCAGGGGGTGCAGCCCTCGCAGCCGTCAATGTTTGACTATAGATCGCAGTTCGGGGACTACAAGTACTCCAGCGGGTCCAGGGGGGGCAACGCCAGACCCCCGCCCCTGCCTTCAGACCCTCCTCCCCCTCTTCCACCGTTACCCAAATGACTTTGTTAAATGAAGCATGGTCTGATTTTTAACGGGCGTCATTAGTGACGGAAGCCTTTTCACCCATTTGATTTTGACTTGACTTTTACTCTAAAGGCTTGAAAAGCTTTGTGTCCCCAGGAAGGTGGCATCATTTGGGCTGGGATGGTTGTTCATTTTGCCCGCCCCAAGTTTCACAGGATATTAGATGAGATTACCATACACCTATCAGGTTGTTTTTTTATGTTTTTATTGTGTTATTTATTGATTGTCGTTCTTAGAATGATACTCGTTTTGATCAACAATTGACACTGTGTAGACAAGTGATCATCTCCAAAGCAGCCCTCACCCCAAAAGACAGGCTTCCCCCAGCCCCTTGGTGTTCTCGGTTTGACTTTCTACATCATTTGGTAAATGTATGCCAAGATTGCAAAATGTTTCAAACAATACATGAAATATTTTTACATTTAGTGAAAAAAAAAAAGATGTAACTTATCAGTCTTTTTTAATGTTTTGAGTCTCGCAGTCATTGTTTTAAATGGTTGTAAAAGGATAAGCATACTTATTAACAATGGTGCAGAGAGAAGATATGTTTCGTGGGTCAAAGATTCTCATAGTTCAAATGCATCATGCTCACGGGCACAGTGATGTCATAGATTTGGAATTGTTTGTCTTCAGAATTGTTCTCATCATGTTTCGATTTGATGATGGTCACCATACCAACTTGTTGGCCGTCTTTCATTTGGGCATTCCTTTTTGGGAGTGTTTATTTTATTTTATTTTTTTAAAGTCCCAGTGTACACCTGTGAGCTAATGGCTGCTCTGACGCAATCATATTAAAGTTGTCTTGCCCAGTTTGCATTGTACATTCAACCAAGTAGTTAGGTTATCCATCAAGAAGGATCCCGTTTGCCTGATGGCGGGAAAGAGGCGGCGGGTGTTTAAGCATCTGTACCTCTGCACCCGGCCGGCAATGATTTATCCCATCTTTTTGTTTCAACAAAAAATACTATTCAGCTGGACATAAAATGGCCTCTTTTAACGTATTTTAGTTTGTACCTTTTCTTCGTGGTTTGCATTTGCAAAACGTATTTTGTAACTCTGTAGAGTGAGTAAATGCACTGACGTGAGGTTTACCTACAGTGCAAGTCTGAAAGCTAATCTAAATGTTATGGGGTCAAAAAATAAAATTAACCTTACAACAACTGCCATGCAACACAGCAATGCAAATCACTTCATTTACCTTTTCCTGCATCTTGGAGTTTTGTAATGTAAACAGGAGTGGTAATGATTGACATGTTAGTGGGATTTCTTCTCCAGGTGTAACCTGTTGTACGTGAACGCTTGTTTTTCCATGATGTCTTTTTTTTTTTCATATTAAAGTCAATAAATACTTGAAGGGAAGACTTGTAAATGTGCTTCGTCATTTTCATTACAAGTGCAGTTTTGTTGGCGTAAACCACAAGAAACGGTCGTTTTTGATAGGCAACTTTTTCCACGAGTGAGATCAGTTGTCGTGAGCCAATCAAAGCTTTGTGGGGGGCGGGCTAGCGTGGACCGCGCGGCCGTTGGTTGTAGTTGGAGGCAGGCAGCTTGGTTGCGGCGCATTGTGCTTCGGCAGCTAGGTTGCGGTGGACTACTACAAGGGAGGTACGTGACGTAGTTACTCGCTTCAAATAGACAGATAAACTCATGTTACGGTCATGGAACCATTTCATTGCCCTCCATAAAAGGTTAGTATGCCTCACGGCGAGGGAATGCGCCAAGTGTTGGCTGCAAGCTGAAGATAAAGCGTTCGCTACGATGAGCAACTCCCAGACAAAGATGGCGCCGCCATCAAGGAGTGACGCAGGCGCGTTATTAGGATTCCCACATAGTTTCTAGGCAGGACACGCGCCGCTGCACTATGATTGGCTGTTGTGTCGTTGTAGACCACGCCCTACTTCTTCCAGACGGGAGACATGATTTATGGGTGGCTGCGTTAACAGCTGCAGCCCACGAACGCTGACCCAGCCTAATCATACCATTAACCCATCGTAACCCTAACTCAGACCAAACCCTCGCCCTAAACCTAACCATAACATCTTTGTTTTTAATTTGGAACAAATGTGATGCACGTTTGGGATGGCGATCTCGTTCCATGTGGGTAGCCTGCCCTTCCCGCGACGCAGGAGCCAATCCTGTTGCAGCGGAGCCTGTGCTGCCTAGAAACTATGTGGGAATCCGTATAACGCGACGCGACGCGAGCGGTTAGAGGCGGGCGGAAGCTCGGCGTCGGCGTGCTCCAAGCTTGGCGGAGAAGAAAGCCCATTCACTCCCCTTGCCTTTCTTTCACTCTTCTTGTTTTATATTCTTAATATAAATGAGTCTGCGTTTGTTCGCACACTTCCGCGTTCATCTCGAAGCGCTTGACACTACGAAGTGTGGCTGCTCTGTGTGTGTTGTCATTTTTATTTTGTCTGTTTTTTGTGAGAGTGGCCTCTTGGAAAAGTCATTTCGTCCGTCTGTATGTTTCACGTATATTGAGGACTGACAATAAATGCTAGCATACCGTCTGCGATGTGGCTCGTGGCTCGTGGCTCGGCGCAGTAGCTGAGACTCACCGGAGGAGCGGTCAGTGCGTCTGCCTCCCGTTTCTGACGTTCGGGTCCGGCTCTCCCAGTGCTTGCGTGGTTTTCCGCGGGTACTCGGGCTTCCTCCCACATTCCAAAAACATCCACGTTAGCTTAATTGAAGAGTCTAAATTGTCAGTGGGGGTGGCCCCTGCATTGGCTGACGACCAGTTCAGGGTGTACCTCGCCTCTCGCCCAAAGTCAGCAGGGATGGGTCGCAGCACACCCGTGACCCAGTGAGGATAAGTTGCATCGAAAGGTGCTCTATAACTGAAATGGCTTGTTATTTTTGCCTATTTAATCTGTCCGGTCTAAATTGCACGTTGTCACGCAACTGTTTGCAGACTCGCGATGAACAGGATCCGAATCCACGTCCTGCCGAGCAGCCGGAACCGGCTGGCGCAGCAGGCGGCGCGTCCTCAGGAGGCGCAGACGTGCGCCTTCACGCAGCGGCCGTGCTCCCAACCACGTCTGGACGGCTTGGAGTTCTGCATCAAACACATTCTGGAGGACAAGAGCGCCCCGTACAAGCAATGCAATTACGTCTCCGCTAAGAATGGCAAACGCTGCCCCAACGCTGCGCCAAAGGTCGAGAGGAAAGACGGGTAAGCGAAGCGTTACGGGAAACGCTCCTCCGCTTCTCTACTGTCAGCATCCTGGGAACTGACCTTCCCAATTGTTGAAAACAATCAAGAAAATCCGTTGTTTAAAAATGGCCCCTACATCGAAAACATCATGTATATTATATTTTTATACATAACCAGGGTTGCAAATAGTTTCTGTGGGATTTATGGGAATTAACTGGGAGTTGAGGGTAAATGAATGAAAAAGTGTGTGTGTGTGTATATATATATATATATATATATATATGTATATATGTGTGTGTATATGTGTATATATATGTGTGTGTATATATTTATATATATATGTATATATGTGTGTATATATATATATATATGTATATATATGTGTGTATATATATATATATATGTATATATATGTGTGTATATATATGTGTATATATATATATATATATATATGTGTATATATGTATATATTGGACATTTCCAACTTTGTGGGAACAGTTTGGAGACAGCCCTTTCATCTTCCAACATGTCTTTGCACCAGTGCACAAACCAAGGTCCTTAAAGACACGGATCATAGTTTGTGGATGAACTTGACACAGAGTCCTGACCTCAACCCTATTGAATACTTTTGGGATGAATTTGAGCGAAGACTGAGAGCCAGGCCTTCTTGTCCAACATCAGTGTGTGACCTCACAAATTCCCATAAACGCACTCCTAAACCTTGTGGAAACTTTGAAAAGCCTTTTCCGAAGAGTTTAAGCTGTTATAACTGCAGAGGGTGGACCAACGTCATATTGAACCATATGGATTAAGACTGGGATGTCACTCAAAATCACATCTGAGTCAAGGCTGGTGAGCCAATACTTTTGGCAATTTAGTGTATATTTTCATTTTTTTTTTTTTTAAATTTAAGTTTCCTATTAAGAGCCAGCCTTCAATTTAGTTCATTTGGGTATATTCCCAAAAATTCCATCGAATAAACCTTTGTCCTCCGAGGTGGAAAATTGTCTTTGGCTCAGCACTGTGGAAGACAAACCTTTAATAGACACATTCAAAACGGAAGTCAGATATATTAAGAATTGGAATAAAAGTAAAGGTGAAATAAGATCTCGTACAATAAGCCAAACGTCAACGTGGAGAAGTTCAGGTTATAAAAATTGTTGAGTTGAGCATCGTGATGGCATTTGGTGTAAAGGATTTTTGAAGAATCACTTGAGCTTAGTGCTGGGCGATATATGGAGAAGCTCGATTCGATCGATATTTATTAAAGTTCGATGTGAAAAATGGTTTGTCGATCGTATTTTGTATACTATTCAGTGCGCGAGATGTCGCTGGCCCTCGCGGGTGAGCGCTTGTTCCGTGGAGTGTGGGACACAAAGGGCGGAGACTCCACCCCCGCTACTGTTGCTCAACTGAGTCGCCACCAGCATGGAGGAAAAGAAAGATCCTCGCAAGCCTGAAATAGTTCCAAAAAAAAGGGCACGTAACGTCTATTATTTGAAAATGGTGCGGCTACAGGCAAAATGACACAACAGACGACTGTCTTCTCAAGATGTATAAGAAAGACGTTGCAACGAAGACGGGCAACACTACAAACTTGTTCCAGCGCCTGAAGCTGTAGCACGGTGTCGAGGGTGAAGAGAGAGCTACGACCGCCTCTGCCGCTCCTTCAACTTCCACAACACGAACTTACTTCACGAACGGCATCCATGTTCAACTCCGGTGGTTATGAGAGGACGAGTGCCAAATGAAGAGAGGAACCGTCAGCGATCGCTTTCTTTATAGCCAAGGACACGATTCCCATTGATGCGGCGGAAAAAGGAGCGTTCAGAAATCTAATGAAAGCAGTGGATCCCAGATACGACTTGCCGAGTCGAAGGTATTTTGCCGAGGACGCGTTGCCGAAACTTTCCAACGTCAGAGAGCAAGTCACGGACGGGAAGTGTGTCGGCTGTCAAGCCGACCTGCGGAGTAGTCGCACAATGCAGCCGTATTTGTTTGTCAGGATAAGCGGTACGGGAAATGAATGAACGAGTATTCACTACATCAAAGACTGGAAGCTGAAGCGTACGTGCTTGCAAACAAGCTAAGCGCTGGGAAATCACACTGGCGACACGGATGCCTTCCAATCTTGGAGGCTGGACGAGGAGAATCAGATCTGCATCGCCACAGATAATGGCAACGCAATTACCATCAACAAATGGCAAAGTCTTGGCCACAGGTTGCATCTTGCCATCGGTAAGAGAACATCCTTCCTTTTCATTTATCCTTGCTGACACATTTCTTCCAGTTAAAAAATAGGATGCATAAACCTTACAGCAAAACAAATAATGGGCACAACGGTAACATTGACTGCAAAAATGACGAGTAAGCAAAAACTTAGCGTCTGTTCCGTAAACAAAGAAAGACATGACTTACATTTATTTATCGTCATATTTACAGTGTTTTGTGGTTAAACAAAGAGAGAGGGACAGAAGATTTAGCATTAGAACAAAGGGGTCGGAAGGGCTGTTGGTGTATGCAAAAAGTTGGCTGCTACTTTTCCAGTCAGTGGGAAGCGCAGAAGAAATCGGGCTGCAGCTGGGAAGGATCGAAAGCCAGCTCAACACGTACTGGTCAGTGAATCCCCTTCCATTGGGCTCACGGGTCAACAAGATGCAGGATCAATGAGTTGCTGCGGCCTCTTTCATGTGGCTGTTGATGGTGGTTATTCCTATAATTAAGTCTCTGACCTTGGTTTATTCCGTGCTCAAAATTTTTGTTTCGGCGCTGGACTGATGGACTTGGAAACGGGGGAGTGACTTCTATGACGGAAGCAGAGAGTGTTGGAGCGAGAGAAGGCAATCGCACAGGTTCTCTCTGCAGACAAAACAAGCGAGACATCTACTTTTGTCTTGGAGTCCATAAAACGGGGCCTTGGGACTCAGCTGGTATTCCCGGATGCTCTGCCTGCTGAAACCTATGTGACAGTCTGTTATGTAAAGGCAGTTCTGCGCCTTTTTGAATGAACAGGGTCAATTAAATCGGCGATTATTGACTACCTGAATGAAAACTACGATGAGCCCGGCTACCCGTGAGTTAGTGAATATAACCTCATTCCGAGATCCCAGGTGGAGAAGTACAGAAGATAGAGAGTTTACTTCAGGGCCAGAGTCTTTGCTCCCAGAAGCAGAACGCCTCGCCATGTCGCAGTGTGATGTCGCAGCTACCGCCGAGACCCCAGCGGCCGAACGGGAGAAGCGAAGCCTGAGTCCGGTCACACACCGAGGCACAGAGAGAACTGTCAGGCTACCTACACGGAATAAAACCTCAAAAGTGACTCAGATCCACTCAAGACGGTAGAAAGATCATGAAGCAAAGTGTCCTCTGCACCGTCAACCTAGCAAAAAAGTATCGGTGTGTCCCTGCCACAAGCTCACCATCGGCCAGAGCAGTGGGCAGCAAACCGCGCCCGATTCCTCCCGCTCAAAATCGAAGCATTTCTTGCTCAACACCTCTGAGGTCGGCAGCTGATGCAAAGTTTTGGATCGGAGTTGTGTGCGTGGCGATCAACCACGAAGTGGGCAGTGGGCTTCGACGAGTAACGCAACTACGTTACGACTCCTGAAAATAATCGGATGCCTTTTGCCTTTCCTAAGCTAGATTGCATTCAATTTATAAATGTGTAGATGTCAAATTTAGACCAGGTCACAGACTTATTTTGACCTGTTATGGGGGGGGGGGGGGGGGGAAGGAGTTTGATGGCATGGGTCCGACCGTTAAGAAAGTGAGTGCGCATGTATAAAAATGAAATAACATCGGATCACATGGAACTTCTGTTGTGCGGCGGTCATATTGGCGTTGACGAGACGCTGCTTCAAATTACTTTTCCGTACCACCGAAAGCATATTGCTCGCCATGGTGTCCGCTGGCCAGAGACTGAGCAGCACTGGATTTGTTTATGGCGTGAACTAGTGGTACTTCCTGTCCCTTACCTAATTTGTTCCGTGTGGGAACTTGGTAAGTCTCTGGACCCTAGCAAATAATCTGTAGATGAAGACGGGTCATTTATTTTACTAGCTGTCTGCAACCCACTCCTTTACACCATGTGCCACTTGTATAGTGTTTCATGCAGCATTCGTTCGGTTGTTACCGCATTCTTGAGGCGTTTCCAAGTGTGATGTAGCAGCATGTGCCCTGACTACAAGTTTCTCACTCCCCGCTTTTGTCTGCTTTGTCTTTGTTTTTTTTAAGTGTGACATTCTGTGCCGAGCACGCCCGCAGGAATGCCATGGCCCTCCGCGCTCAGATGAGGAAGGCGTCGTCCGGTCCGTCGCCAGAGACGCTGCTGTCCCAGCTGAGCGGGTACAGCCGCGCAGAAACGCGCGGCCTCGATGGCGGTCGCTCCGAAGCGAGTCGTATTCTCGGTAAATGTTGCGATTACGGCCGTCCGATGACTCGGCATGTCACGTCGTCACCTTCGGGGGCAAAAAGTTCGACATTTCGGGGCTCCGCGCTAACCTCTGCACTTTTTCAGTCGGTAGCACCAGCATAAGATTTTGGCGCACCGTTATTTTGAGGACATGGAGCATGACTATGGCATACCATGTCCGCGGTGGACACAGTCAATCTACTTATGTTAGGCTGCACTGGCTCGTTGTCAAATCGTGGGCAAGAACACGGTCTACGAAAGTTGCCCGCGTTCCATCTGAAAAAGACATAATTGTCCTTTGTCCTCTGCCTCTGTAGTCCAACTTCAACACCCAGCGCTCACTGAACTCTCTTATTGGTTTCTTCACATCATTAGCCGCAAGTGTGATCAATTTTGAGTTGCGAGTTGCTCTGTTTGAGTTTGGCTTTTGCGACCCGTGCTTACTTACCATTACGCACATCCGAGTCATGTTTATCACATCCGAGTGCAAAATGTGTTTTAGTGGGTGAAAATGTGTTGGCAAGTTGGGTTTAACTCGGTGAAAAATGCTTAAGGTTCTCCCAAAAAAGTGATCCATTCAATAAGTGGGTACTGGGCACTGAGGATTTGGCTCAGACAATAGGGTTTTAGGGTTTAGCAATTGAGAAATACTAATAATAGTAATGGAGTTAGTTTCAAAGCCTAACGCCACCGCGAGCGACGATGTGGTAACATTTTGGATTCAAGCGCGGGCATCCTGCTAACACCAACGAGCCGGTATGTCGAATTTGTAGGAAGTCGGAACAAAGACGACACGACTTAAACCCTCAAAGTGACAAAATCCGTTTTAAACGCAACCATCCCCCCAATTTCTTCAGCTGGTGGGACATTTCCCGTTTCCTGTCATCTTGCAATTATGGTGCACTTTGCCCAACATTGCAAATACAAACGTGACCGCGTACATGGCGCACACATGCTCACATTATGTACAGCATCGCGTACTCGCTATTTTCACGAGATGTAGCCGTTGAACATGTTGACAAAGCAGCGTTTAAAGAGAGGCTGCAGCCTTTTGAAAAGTAGTACACCACCTTGAATCAAAACAGGTTGCTTTGATCCACTTTTTATGTTTTGTTACATTGCACTTTTTCTTAACCGTAAACTTGATTGGCAGCATATTTATTGCCTTTTAAGGCATTCATGACTCTTTATACCTCTGTGCCAAATGTTTAACGTGCAATTTTTGTCAACAGAGCCTGATTCTGTTTAATTTATATTTTTATCACGATATTTATTGTTCTACATGTCAATGTTCATTATTCTTAGAATTAAAGGGAATTGTTCTTAAAAAGGATGTATCGTACTTGAATTATTATGCGCTAATATACTTATCAGTGGCATCAAAAACATCAACGATACTGTTTGTTGTGATATTTTTGGGGGGAAATACATGGTCCTAAAAAATTTGCGACTGTGACAGGCCTAAACACACATATTGAGAGAGAGAGAGAGCAAGAGAACATAAAAATATTGTACAAACCGTATAAAAAATAGAGTAACAACTGTAATAAACATGTGCAATGTAGCATGACCGCGAAGCAACATTACATAATCTATATAATCTATCTATAGTGGAGTTGAGGATTACTGTATATCTGTATTCCATGATGATAGGTGGCAGGGACTCATTGTTCCCCGGTTGGGACTCACTGTTTCCATGACGTACAACCCGGGACTCCTATCGTTTCAAGTGTAAAATGATCTATGGAGACACATTGACTCACTCACTCATTCATTCATTCATTCATATTATATACTGTACTGTTTTAAGGCTTTGGTGAAAAAGCTTACAGGGTAAAGACGTGCAGTATACGCCTACGTACGTATATGTATGCGTACGCTGCTAAACAACAGAGTTAAAAAAACAGACGATTGTTGAGGGGCACGCAAACATGCCGACTTCAATTTGTCTTTTATAAAGCAGTAAATTGTGTTGTTTTAATAAGATGCTACTTCTGCAGCTATGTTATATGTTGTTACAATTGGGAACTAAAAATGTAAAAAAAAAACATTCATTCCGTCATTCATTTTCCGTACCGCTTATCCTCACTGGGGTCGCGGGGTTAAAATGTTTTTGTAAAATTATCAGTCAAATTAAAATGACATATCTACACACATTAACATCAATATTTAATCAACAATCACTCCCCAAAAATGTCTACTGTGTCCATCATTTTGTCAATATTTTTTAAGTATGCTGACATCATGAGCACAAAGCACCAAGTCATATTAGCCGTACTCACTTAGAACTCCCAAATCATTCCAAGGGCAAATTCCTCTCTTCCCTCCACTATGCCGGAAATAAGAATATTGCTAGCAATAAAGAAGAGAGAAAATGGCACAGAATGGCATTCGTGTTTCTGTCAGACTGCCCCCTGCAGGGCAGCTGTGGCTGCACAAGTTGCTTACCACCACCAGCAGGTGTGACTAGAGAAGTGAATAAATAAGGCGAGAAATTGTAAAGCATCTTTGAGTTCCTTGAAAAGCACGAGATAAGTCAAATGCAGTATTATTTATTATTATTATTATTGTTGTTGTTATTGGAAACCTCAGAACTGTGAGGCAGAGGTGCTAGCCACTCAACCACCGTGATGCCCAGTTGACTTATTGTTCATTGTCCCCATCGTCAATCATGGAAACTTCAAAGTCACATGAACCCTCAGAGACCCTTTAGTCAGCAAAAACAACAGCTTTATAAACCGTTAATAAGGGCCTCTTGTTTCCCCACATTTTTTGTTTTTTTAATTTATTTTTTTGTACCCAGAATTAACTAGATTTAATTATTTCTTTCTTTAAACTAACAACTCTTGTAATTAGTGACAGGAAGAAGTATGTAATTTTACACTTTCAAATGTGTAGGACCACTGGAGAAACTGGTCATACAAGGTTTTCATCATTGTCTCCTTGTTGTGTATTTTACTGTATTTTTGCTGGAGAATTTTCTGTTGCATGTGTGCGTAGTCATGTATGAAATGTGTTGTCCAGATGAGGACAGTCCAATGAGTGAGGAGGAGCAGGGTCCCCTGGTACTGGACCAGACGTGGAGAGGAGACCCTGAAAGTGAGGCCGACAGCATCGACAGCGAGCACGAGGATCCTCTCAAGTAAGAGGGATTATCCCACCCGTGTTCATTCTCCAGCGCTAAGCAAAGCTCATATTGTTGGCAATGAAGTACTGGGGCGCTTCCGCCATGGTTGCACAATTACCGTAATTTCTCGTGTATAATGCGCATTCCCCCCGATGTCAAAAATCAATGGTGCGCATTATACATGGGTATAGGGGAGAATGGAGCGAAAAAACTTTCCCATTTTATAAATGTGTGCTCCCATCTAGAGGTTATGAAAAAGCGGTACACGTTCATTTCAATATGCCACCACCACCTAGCGGTTATGAGAAAGGTGTGTGTACACTTTCATTCTAATATGCCAGTGCTACCTAGAGGCTATGAAAAAGGTGAGGCCTACACTTTCATTCCAATATGACAGGGGTACATATGACTGCATAATATGTACTCATAAGCTTACATATAGCCTGGCAGAATTTTTTTTTTTTTTTATTAACTACGACTGACTGAACAACAACCATCATTAATTTCTTTATTCTTATGTTTTGTTTGATGAGAAGGCTTTTCTGAAATGCTTGACCGTTTAATTTGAATCCCTTTAAAATAAAATTAAATGTTTCGCCTGGCCCTTCATGTTTTCGTTAAACAATTGTACCCATTTTACAAATTCTCCCCGGGTAATCAAACACATGAGCACAACTGTGTTTTCTCATTTACTAAATAAAAGTAGGGCTGTGAATTTCAAAAGAAGAGCAAGTAAATACAAATAGATTATTACGTTTTCAAATGAAGTGCTTCAGAATAATTCTTTGAAAAAAAACTAACAAAATACAGATAATACTTCGTTTTGATCGTCTGGCTAGAAACAAAATCATGCATTGTAAAAATGCATTATACATAGGTAGAAGGGTTTTCCAGAATTTTGAGGTCACCTTTGGGGGTGCGTATTATACATGGGTGCGCAATATACATGCGAAATTACGGTAAATCCACCGCACCAGAGTTGTTATGGTTTGGGATTTTTTTTTTTTTTTTTTTTTTTTTCAAATTCAGTTTAGCTTTAATTAGTTTTAAAGCCAAGGTTTTTTTTTCCGTTTGTTTTTTAATTATTAGTTTTAGTTTAGTTTTTATTAGTTTCAATATTACTTTGTTTTTTAAACAGGGTAATTCTTGGGTACAAGATTAAAAAAAAGGTCACAGTAAATATTGTGTGATTAAAAACTCAACGAAAGAGATTTAAAAAGTGATGAACAACCATGCAGAAATCAAATAGAGGTACTTTAAAACGGTTCCCAGACTTGAAATGAAACGACCAGAGAGTAATTTGAGAGTATTTATATACACAGGTGGGTAGGAACACACTACATTTACTCAAGTAGCATTTTGGATAAATTGTACTTGTTAGAGTAATTTTCATGCAGCATACTTTTTACTTAAGTATTTGTGTTAGGGAAACGGTACTTTGTTACAATGATCTAGATGCAATTCACTGCTTTTGTTTATCAATCATTCATTCATCTTCAGTACCGCTTCTTGGCATGCGGGTCGCGGGCGTTCTGGCAACTATCCCAGCTATCATCAGGCAGGAGGCGGGGTACACCCTGAACTGGTCGCCAGCCGATCACAGGGCACAGATAAACAAACAACCATTTGCACTCCTATTCACACTTACGGACCATTTAGAGTTTTTACCGCGCATGTTTTTGGGATGTGGGAGGAAACCGGAGTGCCCGGAGAAAACCCACCCAGACACTGGGAGAACATGCAGACTCCACACAGGCGGGGCCGGGATTTGAACTCCGGTCCCCAGAACTGTGAGGCAGATGTGCTAACCCAGTCGCCCACTGTGCCATTTATCAATTATTGCTTATTTATCATTTTTCTTTATGTGCCATCTGTTCAGACTAAGACTTCCGCTTTGGGCACTGTTTGCTCCAATTCAACGTAACCGCTAGTGACGTTTAACTCTAGTTCACCAATCAAACGACAGAAAGATACGCCAGCCCTGCTGATCGACGTGGCCATGTTGGGAAGGTCGTTGTTCCCATTGAAGGCAACGGCAAGCGACTGTGTTTACAACCCCAATTCCAATGAAGTTGGGACGTTGTGTTAAACATAAATAAAAACAGAATACAATGATTTGCAAATCATGTTCATTTATCAACAACACCCAGAAACGCCGCCGGCTTCTCTGGGCCCGAGCTCATCGAAGATGGACCGACGCAAAGTGGAAAAGTGTTCTGTGGTCCGACGAGTCCGCATTTCAAATTGTTTTTGGAAATTGTGGACGTCGTGTCCTCCGGGCCAAAGAGGAAAAGGACCATCCGGACTGTTATGGACGCAAAGTTCAAAAGCCAGCATCTGTGATGGTATGGGTCTGTGTTAGTGCCAATGGCATGGGTAACTTACACATCTGTGAAGGCACCATTCATGCTGAAAGGTACATACAGGTTCTGGAGAAACACGCTGCCATCCAAGCAAAGTCTTTTTCACGGACGCCCCTGCTTATTTCAGCAAGACAATGCCAAACAGCATTCTGCATGTGTTACAACAGCGTGGCTTCGTAGTAAAAGAGTGTACGTACTAGACTGGCCTGACCTTGTCCCAGCTTTTTTGGAACGCGTTGCAGCCGTAAAATTCTAAGTTGATGAATATTTGCTCAAAACAATAAAGTTGATCAGTTTGAACATGAAATATCTTGTCTTTGTAGTGTAGTCAATTAAATATAGGTTGAACATGATTTGCAAATCATTGTATTCTGTTTTTCTTTATGTTTAACACAACGTCCCAACTTCATTGGAATTGGGGTTGTAGTTTGCATTGATCGATAGCGCCTACCTGTGGGAAGAAGCTGGAAGAGGTGGTGACCAGGATGTGGATAGTGGAACTGGTTCCTTTGTGTTTATTGATGAGGTGATTGCTGACAAAAGAAGCTGAATGAATTCTCAAGGGTTTTGCTGGGCAATGTCTGCTCATATTCAACAAAATGCTTCAGAACACACTGGACGGTGATTCACAGAATGACTCGACGCATATTGCAACAGCAACCAAAGAGTTTTTGAAGGCAAAGAAGTGAAATGTGATGGGAATCAATTACCTGACCTGACTCTGACTGCGCATACATTTCACCTGCTGAAGACAAAACTAAAGGGAAAATGCTCCAAGCAACAACAACCAGGAAGTGAAAACAGTGTTGGTAGGGCATTACCAGGGATGAAATCCAGCAGCAGCAAGTATGCGACTGCAAACGTGTATTCCAAAGTCAGTTTGATTTAGGATTGTTCATTTGTTTGTCCCACTACTTGCGGTCCTTTCAAAAATGGGAGTTTGCACACACATCAACTGTTGTAATTCCTACACCGGTCACCTTATTTGGAGGTAATTAAATAGTACCCTCAAATTAAGCTAAAAGTCTGTGGTTAAAGCACATCTTGTTCGTTTCATTTTAAATCCATTGTGGTGGTGTTTAGAGCCAAAAACATGACAATTGTGTCCGTGTCCCAGGATGGTTCACAAAATCCAGGGGTTGGTTTGGTTCTCGGTTTTGTGCTCGCAGTTTGCAGTTCGGTTCGGTTCGGTACACATTGGCTCTTGGGAAAATCACACTTTACTTGAATAATAATGCAGTATTATTCTTATTTTTTTATTAATCAGAAATATATTTTGTCTATGTCAGTGGCATATAGTGAAAGGCAGAACAATTAAATGCTCTTCCATTGGAAGACAAAAGATACAATAAAGTTGTGTCCACCTGTTGCCATTCATACACAACAGAATAGGTCATGCCTTCCTGCAAATATTTCAGCTTTGTCGTCAATGCTTTTTACGATCTTTTTGTTTGGTGGTCTACCATTTAGGTTTTTCCTCTGCAAAACATGTGCCTTGACTGAGCAAAGGTTGGAAAACACTGGTCTAAATAAAAGCACAAGTTCTTAAATAAGTCTTATATAACATCGACAGGCATATTTCATAATTCATATCCAATAGGGGTAGAGGAGTGATTACATTATCTAATGAAAATTATGCGTGAAGGAACTTGGCTCATGCATAACTTTGGTCTCTTTAGCCATGGGACCAAGGACACTAGTCTCATCTTTTGGGTTCTAAACACCACCACAATGGATTTGAATTAAAACAAATAAGATGTGATTTAACTGCAGACTTTCAGATTTCATCCGTGGGTATTTCCATCCACATCGGGTAAACTGCGTAGGAAGTATATCGACCACTTTAACCGCGTATCCTTGGGTTGCTGGAGTAGGTCTGCTGCTTATCTCGAGACCAAACGAGGACTCACAAACGTATATTCCGTTGGTTTGTTTCAGCACTATAAATTCTCTAGGAAATGTGGCCAAACCTATTTTTCCGATGCTACAATGTTGCCAGGGAGCCAAAAAAATGCTAAAAACAATGGTAATGGGATGGTAAAGGTGTTGGGAAATGTAGTTTTCTCTGTAAAATCACAACACATCGCCAGCGCCACGAACCAGCATGGTGGCAATACTGGCACGTTCAGAAATATCCTGCGACGCTCAGAGCGCTGTTGGAATGTACACTCTCAAGCGTAGCGTTGGAGTGTCAAATTGAATTCCCACAACCGCACGCGCCGTGAGTGCGCGTGCCTCCGAACCAAACGGGACACACGCGGACCAAACCAACCGCTTTGACGGTTGTCAAAAACCGGTCCATCCCTAATAGATGGATAGAGTTTGTGTTTACCTCCTGTATCTGCAGTGAAAGTCTGTTTTTGTTGCGTCCGGGATTATTGTGACAAAGCTTTTGAAGTTTTCCTTCTGTGTGCTAGAGAGACAAAGTCCTCATCTGTTTTCACATCTGCTTTTCTTGGTAGCATCTAGTCGGTAGCTGTCTTAGTCATCTCCGTGGGTAACACGTAGCAACAGAAAACGGCTTCACACACGTTACGGAACTTATGCTCAGCAGCAAAACGGAGACGCTGCCCAATGCCGTCACTTATACTTACTTTCCGTGTTCCGTTCGGCTGTAGCGAAATAAATACATTTAAAATCAACGCCGAAAGCTCATGTATGAAATGAATTGACAGAGATGAAAAGGAAGGGAATTTTCTCTTGATAGTTTTGTAAACGTCAAATCCCGTTTGTTAGTTATCGTTTTTTAAAACCGCCTGTTTTTTCAATTTCAATTTGAGTTATTGCCTTCGTTTTCGTTAACTAGAATAGCCTTGCTCTACACACGCTTAACAATTTGCCCCACCATTCAATTTCAGTTGCTTGATTATCGAGCCATTCATTTTCGAGTGAATGGTTGTCATGAGTCTAAAATGAGTGATAGACATCACTGATCAATTACAGTCCAGTAAACCCTCGCTATTCACGGGGGTTAGGGACCAATGGACGCCCCCCAGTTACTTATGTTTTTAGATGGTAAATGTACCAGTACTCTGATCCCGAAACACTCGACTATCGTTTTAACCTTGTATCCCTTTCTCTGTTTACCACTTAGCTTTCACCTCACCTGCTTGTACTGCTGTTCGCTGTCAAGCCAGCTGGCTATCAACTGGTGGCCAATGCTAGCTACTTCTCCGCTAACATGGCGCCGTCCTAGGGCGTTACAGAACGAGCACAAAAGTATGCAGATAGGGTGGTTTTGATTTTCAGTGAATAGTTTTACAGAAACATTTGCTACTAGGTGAGTTGGTGAACGGTGATTGGCAAATCAGCTGGGATTTATCGTAATAATCTTTATGCCGCCATTCAATAAAATATGTGGCGCCTGAAAACCATACACCCCCCGATAAGAACAGCAGGTGTCAAGAGTTTTTCCATTGCAGCAAGCCACCGGTTGCGTGAAGGTCAGTCGGGCAGGTGTACGGCGTACCTAATGTGGCCTGCGATGAGTTTGCCATAAAGAAGCGTCGAGGTGCGGCCCCTAAATTTGTGCACCCCTGCAGACATGCTGGCGTGTACACGGCGGAGGAGGTGGCGCTCTTCACTCGAGAGAAACTCATCAGGCTCCAGTCCCTCTACATTGACCAGTTCAAACGCCTGCAGCATCTGCTGAAGGAGAAGAAGCGCAGATATCTGCACAACCGCAAAGTCGAGCACGAAACCATCGGTAAATATTGAGTCGTCATCAATCGGCAGTCCCATCTCGCGAGATGTCACCGACCCGACCGTGTGTTTGTACTTGGACGCAGGAAGCAGTCTTCTGACAGGACCCGAAGGCCTGTCCGTAAAGGAGAGGGAGAACCTGAAAAAGCTCAAAGCGCTCCGTCGCTACCGCCGCCGCTACGGTGTGGAAGCTCTGCTGCACCGGCAGCTGAGAGAGCGAAGACAGACGGTGACAGACGGAGCTCCTCAGGTACTCAACTGATTTTTTTACATGCCGTTCGCCCTTCACTCCATCAACCCGTAGCGACGCACTTTCTACTACCTACCGTGACACTTACACTGTCGGGTGCCTAAACTTGTCCGACTTGCGTGTTGGCATTTCTCTCCCTCATAATAGACGTGACAAGCTCGAGATTCACCCCCAAAGCTTGCTGTTCTGTTAAAAAATTACTGATCTCAAACCCAAAGCGATGCCACACAGCCATCTACAAGGGTCTGTTAGTTGGTTTAGAACCTGAACTCCACAGACAAGCTGGGCGCGACGAGAGAACCTCTTCCACGCCTACCTGTTGAAAAACGTACTTGACGAATATAAACGTCGGTGGCAGTTAGGGTTAGGAATCTGTGGCATGAGGCCGATTCGATACGTATCTAGATGCACAGATGATTCGATCAAAAAACTAAATCTTTATGGGTGGAACGGTATGGGCTTCGGTTCAGTATGGGAGTGATCGATTCGAATCATGAAGCACCTTAATTTGACTTAACCCAATTCTATAAAATGACATTTGTCTCACCATATTTTAAAATATCTGTGAGAAATTGTTGCTTTATGGCACTGTAAAAAGATAAACAAACTATATTTGACATCTATATTTTCAAATAGACCACCACAATTTATTTTCTAGAGAAAATCTCAACAAACGATAGTATTTTTATTTATTTATGTATTGATTTATTAAACAATGGGAGTGCTGACTTTTTGAACTTGAAGTCGTGATGACCAGGTTAGCGCTACCGGCTGATTGGACGCGTGTCCTCTCCACAGGGACGTGCACGGACATTTTGGGGGGCAGGGGCTGAAGTGAGGAAAAAAGGGCACATCATTTATTCCTGGGTAAATAATAGGACATCTCTGACTTACCCATTTATTTCAGTACACTTACATAGTTGTTAGCTATTCCGCGGATTTCTTCAAAACAATATGGCCACAGAGAAACACTTATTTTTTTTCTCTATAGCATTGACTGGGTTTATCACGAGTAAGCAAGAACAAAAGAAGCCATGACACCCTGTGTGTTTTGTATACTACTAGTGAATATTCAGAATAACCGACTGCACCAGGGAGCGGTACATAGTAGGAATTTTCAAATAAAGCGTCAAAATGTGTTTGTTTTTGCACATGACAATAAATTGTTGAGTTATTGCTGTTATTGAAATAAATGGTACTTGAAAGTCAATCTAATCGTCACACAAAAATGAAAAAGACTGTTCTCTCCGTAAATAAGCAAACCAAGCCATCCCCGAAACAGCAATTAGGCCAATGTTCAGTTGTAACGGTTAGGTTCATTGCATTCTGCATTCCTTTTGCTCATTTTGTACATTTCCCTGACAAAGACTCCAGAGACATAAACATCACTGCAAAAATATTTGAGAACATGGGATCGATCCAACTTTTCAGAAGCGCTTCTCCTCAATAGAGTTGTGGGTGCGCTGGCACCTATCCCAGGTGACTTCAGGTGAGAGGCAGGGGACACCCCGAACCGGTTGCCAGCCCATCGTAGGGCAAGGCAACTTTTTCAAAAATGAATTACAATAAAATGTCTTGAACTCTTGTTACTAACGTTCTCTCTGCTTTGTAGCTTTCTTTTTGTTTGGAACTGTTTTGCGGGAGCGTCTTTCAGAGTGCATTGAGCGGGATCTCCCGACCAGCGATTGGAGTTTTCTTTTTCTTTGAGTTTATATTTGACAGGGACGTTGTATCAAACCAAGAATGCATATGTGATAGAGGGAAATTCATTTATAAAATAAATAGATGGAAATTGAAAAAAAGGGTGTACACGTGCCTGCCTCTCGGTAGTTTCTTTTTGGGGTCGCAAAGTACCCACACTGGAACAGATAAGTGGACTGTGAGGACTCAGAAACAAGCCGTAGTTTGCTGAGGTATATCGCCCACGGAATTTGCCGAGATGTACCCACCTTTGCCATATTGTCTGCATGTTCGCAATCTGCGGTGCACATTTCGACACGGCGGCCGGCGGCGGACTTGCGTTCGGGTACGTACCGCGACATTGCATTTCGTGTTTACAACTGCAGCGTGAGTGAACACACTTCTTTGCTATCGCGGTGACCACGAAAGTACGTCTGCGTCTCTACCTAGCTTATACTCTGAGTAGGGTGGAAGGTGCCAGAAAATGCCACTCTTTATAAGGCACGGACCAGATGTTATAACCTTCGGAAATCAGCCCAGACAAATGACTTAGACTTGTCAATCTTTTCTGTTCCTTCTCCCAGGCTACGCCTGTCTAGATCTCACACAACCTTCTTTAGCTATTTCGATACGCACGCATTATATCTTTATAAAAATATATCAGCGCGAGAGCTCTCGCACTTGTTTTAAGAGATGAAAACTGTAAAGCCGATTCTTAGCCTCGCAATATCCGTTCCACCGCCCTACAACCGATGTAGCTAAGGATCCTTGGCTGATTTTGTATTGATTATGGAGTTAGCTCCCGATACAGTCGTATCTCTAGCCTTTATGAACGGATATCCGGTCGCGATATCCGGTTTGTCGTTGCCGACGCTCGTGGCAGCGAACGCTTGGATTCCAGTTGATGAAAATAAACGTCCACGCCGGTGAATGAGTTGAGAAGACCAGGTCGTAGGATTCATGGTAGATGGGTGAAAGGGCTATGGGTTAGGTTGAAATAAACAAACAAAAACAGTGAGGGGAAAAAAAAGCAATGCAACACAATAAAAATCCATCATGTGAAAGACAATCCGTTTAAAATGTGCAGCCAAACTGCAGAAATTCTAAGTTCGTGAGTGAGTGAGTGAGTGATTGATTGGTATGCAGGATGATCGTTTCCCTCACCACACTGGACAACAAAAACACCCCATTGTGACTCCCACCGTGGCACAAATAGACAGACTCCAAACTTACATTTTAGAACTGAAGCCTTTTGGACTTACGGTGAAATGTCTTTAACAAAAAAGAGCAGTCCAGTTGCAGCAATTTAACATTTTCAGATTATAAATGTTGCTCTCAGTTCTCATCTTGGGGTGATCGTCGCTTGTAATTGGTCAGCGATTGGAATGGATGCCAAACTGATTCAAGAGTCGTTGGCGACGAACTGTTTTTCCAACTTTCTTGCATAGTTTCTCTTTTCAATGTTAATTTCTTTAGTCATCTGATTTCTCGCCCGATTCTACAGGCCCCTGTCCCCGCTCCGATATGCGTCCTCCTTAGCTTGGCGAAGTTGCTTCAGCTTGGCAGTGAACCACACGGCTTGTTGTTGTTGAATGTGCGAAATGACTTTGTCGGTACACACACATCTCCACAGAAACCGATATAGGATGTGACCGTGTCCGTATATTCGTCCAGGCCGCCAGCTGGATTTTCAAAGACGCTCCAGTCTGTGCAGTCTAGACAGCTTGGAAGTTCCATCTTGGCTTCATTGGTCCACGTTTTCACTGTTTTCACTGTAGGCTTTGCGCATTTAAGTTCTTGCCTGTACGTCGGTATTAAGTGAATTAAGCAGTGATCGGACGAGCCCAGGGCCGCACGAGGTTCGGCACGGTATGCGTTGTTTAGCGTCGTGTAGCAGGGGTCTAAAATGTTATTTTCCCTGACGGGACAGTCTATGTGCTGCTTGTATTTAGGGAGTTCGTGGTTGAGTTGAATGACATCATTGAAATCCCATCGTTTCTTCCAGTGTCCCCCAGAGCTCTTTCTTGGGCCCCCTCCACCTATCCATCACCTACATCATACCTCTTAAAAATACTTTCCGTAAATTGCTTAGTCCCAGTAACATTTCCCGAGGTACTAGCTCCTCACCATGATGCTCCTCATTTCCAATCTTTGCTGTACTCTCTTCTGTCGACATGACTCGCTCTCGTCATTCCATCGAGCTTCATATGCAGCAGTGCCAGCGTTTTAAATGTAAAAATTGCAGACGATCAGGGGACTAATCGTGCCAAAATCGTATTTGTCGTATTAAAATTGGATTAATTGTGCGGCCCTATGAGTACCACATTGAAAAGATTGAAAAATGTATTCTCCACCGACTGAGAAATCAGCAACCGGGGCAATCTGCGTTTTCTTCGGCAATCGCGCCATGTTGTTTGTGGTTCAACGAACTAATGCAATTGCGGTCATTTCCCGATAAGAACCCCAGGAGTGGCGTTCGTTTGTTCGCGTCGTCCAGTTCAGCCGCGTCGTGCGGTGCGCGACTGGCTTTACCCGCAGGACAGCCACCACAGAAGAAGGCTTATTGCGGCATTCTCAAGTGGAAGTTTTAAAAAAATAATAATAATAATAACAACAAAATAAAATAAAATAAATGACTTTGTTGCTGTTCCCCATTTTCTAGGTGCACCCGCGAGCGTCGCAGGAGAAATGCATTTCCTTCATGGATGGAAGTCGATGCTGCAATCCCTGCCTTCCCTTGACCCGGCACTGCGTCTCCCGTATCCTCACAAAAGACGCAAAACCTTCGGCCCCCATCGTGACCGCTCACTTGTAGTAGCTTCCGCTTTTAACGGGAGCCCACATGATCTCCTTCCTGCGGTCTGTTGGTTTGCCCTCACCAGCCAAAGGATAAAACCGATTCAGCTGGAAGGCACACTCACTTTTTTTGGTGTGGCTTTTCGTTTGAGATCAGCATGGCATAATACGCTCAAGTAGTTACATCACTTACCATACAGTAAGACACAGTCGGTCTTCACAATAACAACCTTTGAGCCGATTAAGGCACATATTTTACATTGGAATAATAGTATCAAGGCACATCGCCGAACAAAAATGTGGCATGTACATTGTCATATGTTTTCATACAGTAATGGACAATATTTGGGAAAATGTGTACACGTGGAAAACTTAATTGCAGGACAGTGCTCACGTGAAGCTATTTATCACAAATGTGTGTGTGCCCTTTTTAATTCATAACCTTAACTGTAATCACCTAAATGGCTGCGATCAAAAGTTTACACACTTTGTTTGGCCTTCTAATGTACGCGCGTTGACACAAACACAAGTGTAAATGGCTTTGAAGGCAATGCTTTAAAAGCTTTTTTGAAGGCAATGTTTTCACACGTTGCTGGTTTGATTGGAAGTAGTGTTCGCGTAAACGCAGAAAATTAGTTTCTCGGCTCTCGAGACCCGACCCCTGCGCGTCGTCTATGGCTGCGCCGGCTACTGTCAAAACACCTGCCAGAAAACCGAGTTGAAATTTACAGATCGAGAAAAAGATATTTAATGATATGGAAATGGACAAACTAGAAAATGTAGACCAATCAGGATTTCAGCCAAAACTGCCAGGAAGCTTGGTCAGGATGCAAAGAAAAGCCCACAAGTAACTTCCGCTGAAAGTCTTCTCTGCAAAAAAGTGATTTTTCCGGATCACTGGTTTTCTTTGAAGAATGGTACACGTCCTACAAATTCCGCTCCTGTGTGGAAACTTGCGAGTATCGCCGTATACCGGAAAAATGATAATCTCATCTCGGTTTACTCGATGCGTAATGCCGGCCTGTCTGTTTGAACACAAAGCTGTTCTTCTCTTATGAATGGCACATGTAATCGAACCTTCTCCTATCAAGCGGAAGAGCATTGCATTAGCAACGTGACAAGGTTTCCCAAAAACGTCAGTCTGACAGAATTGCCAGATCGGGTCGGATTAGCCACTCGTGGACCAAGATGGTTCCCCAAAATAGCCGCTAAAAATCCTTTTGTAGAGAGTGAGGAATGCGCGAATGACTCCATTCACAATTATTCATCATTCCTCACTCCTAATCACAAGATTGTTCTGCCTGTAACGAGATGTCAGTGGCGTAGAGAGATGACCAAAGATACATTGTGTAGTAAATTTAAAAAATAAAATAAAATCTTACTTTTGGCAATCACTGCACGAAAGTCGTTACAGGATTTAGCACAGAAAGACACATTTGGTTTTCCAGTAGAGGGCTCCATGCAGAGTTGCATAAACTGTTTTTGTATTTTAATGAAATGTTTTTTTTTTTTAAGAAAACTTTGTTCCGATTGACAATCCTATTGGGGGGGGCTTTCACTTTTATCTCTGCTCACGGTCACTTTCAATCACACGGGTAGAGTTGCGACATTACAAGAGGTCGCCGTCTTCGTGGAATTTTCCCAAAAACACGGAATGAGCGCTTGAAACGAATCAGTTCACAGTCGATGACTGACGGACTCCAATAATATTCCAATTGGCGTTTTTAGGGCAAGTGACGCCGTTTGAAACATGACGGTCATTTCCACGCGCGGACTCTTGAGAACCCCTTGGAATTTTTTGGCGGATATTTTGAACAGAAGCTTGTCAGCCAGTGTGAGAAGGGCTTCTCCACGTAGCAGACACAAGGCGCCAATGGAGAGAGGTTGTGAAAGATTCAAGTTCTAATGTTTCCCTCTAATTTGAAGGCGCTTTTTGACCAGATTTTCCATTGGCGATATCACAAAAACAAAAAAAAAAAACACACACATTATTTCTCTGGAACCGATCATCCGATTTTCCCAAATTCTGACTGCGTTATACTCTGGTTGAAGTGGCCATTCCAACCAGACTCGGCAATCGGACAAAGTGCCATTATTGGTTCATCTGCTACAGGGCCGCGCTGCGTTTCCTCTCTCGCGCTTTCCAGCTGAGTGGTTCAGACTCCTTGTCATCCTTGACAGTCGCACCCCTCAGACATCTCCCAGGACAGCAACCAGGTTCTTTTCAGAAGCTGCCCGGGAACCAAGGACATCCCGTGCGAACGTACAGTGCACATGGGCCAGTCGGACGACCCCCGCTGCCCGCTTCACCTCCCCCTGCCTCCCCCCATGCACCAGCCGGAGCAGGAGCCCCCCCCGCAGGAGCATCTGACCCCCACCGGCAGAGACCTGTACCTGAGCGCCGCCGAGCTCCAGCCCACCGAAAGCCTACCCCTGGAGTTCAGTGACGTGCGTGGAACGGGGTCTGTCTGCGGCGTGACTCGATGCCACGGTTGCCGGTTAACGTGCCGATCCGCCTGTTCTACAGGACCTGGACGTGGAAGGAGACGGGACGCAGGGTCCTCCGTCCCCCCTTCAGTTTGACACGGCCCTGGCCCTCGAGGACCAGACCATCCGTGCGATCGCCGAGGCCCCGATGGACCTCCTGACCGCCGACGACCCGGATCAGGTCGACCTGGACGCGTCGGGACAGGACATCGACGACGTTGCGGACGAGCAGGTTTGCCTCAGTCGGTCGCTCGGGTTCGCTTCTGACGATCATATTTGGGGGCTTTGACGACGACGCCGTATTTTTCCCGCAGGTTGCGTCCGAGGCGGCGGTGGCCAAAGAAGACTCTCCCAGATGAAGAAAGCGTTTTCAAGTGTGCCGAGTGTTCGCCGGCTGGTCTTTGAGTGCTCCCGTCTGCTCGCAATAAACTCTGCACTCATCCAGTTTGTTGTTTTTTGAATATGAATATACTTTATGAACTCTTGTTTGCTATTTGTGGGATTGGGGAGCAAGCCAGTAACTGACACCCCCTGTAAAACTTCAATAATTGAAACTACAGGAAGTCCTCGATTTCCGAACGAGTTCCCTTCCTACGCTGGCGACGAAACGCGATTTTCACTGTTAAAGTCGTTAAAAACTTCTGTTCCGGGTATTGTCCCACGTGATGATTGTGACAGCAAGCTCAGTGTGTGCGAGTGAGGCGGGACTGCGAAGGAGGAAGGAGTGCGCACAGTAGCAAGTGTGGTGACGGCGAGCGGGGAAGAGTTAGCGATTAGCGGAGGACCCGTTGACGTCGAAAGCGCAGAGGAGCTCATAAAGCCGTTAAAGCGGCAAATGGGTGCTTCGTGCCTTTATGGCAGCTGCGCGACGAGAGAAGGGAGTTAACCCCGAGGAGGACGACCTCGGTCCTGGAGAAGGCGTCTCCCGACCACGGTCAAGTGACCGTGGCAGGAAAGGGTTAACGCTTCGTAGAAAGAAATTCAAATAAAAAAATAAGATGCCGTACTTACCGTGACTGCTGAGTGCGTCGTAACTCGAGGACTTCCTGTATAAATACACGCCAAAGAACAATCCCCAAATATATTTGAAACTCATCTTACAATATGAAATGGCTTACAGAAGATTATTTGGAAAGAAAATGCACAAATGGTGACTTGCTCATGACTTAGAATGTTAACAACCCAGACTAAACTAGCTTCTCCCTCAATATACAAAGATTTGAGAACATTTGTGATGTATCACACTGATGTACTACTATCCTTTTCGACGGGGTTTTGTGGCAGCTCACGGCTTCAAACCGAAAATAGTTCAGTTTTCTTTGGTCTTCCTCTCGCTCTCTTGCCTGGCAGCTCCATCCTCATCATCCCTTTACCAATATACTCACTCTCTCACCTCCGGACGTGTCCGAACCATCGAAGTCTGCTCTCTCTAACTTTGTCTCCAAAACATCGAACCTCGGCCGTCCCTCTGATGCGCTCATTTCTAATTTGATCCAACCCGGTCACTCCGAGAGCGAACCTCAACATCTTCATTTGCTCTGCTTCCTGTGGTCTCTTCAGCGCCACCGTCTCTAACCCGTCCACCATGGCCGGCCTCACCACTGTTTCATAAACTGTGCCCTTCATCCGAGCAGAGACTCTTCTGTCACATAACACACCTGACACCTCCCTCCACCCGTTCCAACCTGCTTGGACCCGTTCTTCACTTCCTTACCAGACCCACCATTGCTCTGGACGGTTGACCCCAAGTATTTCAAGTCCTCCACCCTTGCTACCTCTTCTCTCTGCAGCCTCACTCTTCCCCCACCACCCCTCTCATTCATGCACATATATTCTGTCTTACTTTGGCTAATCTTCATTCGTCTGCTTTCCAGTGCATGCCTCCACCTTTCTAACTGTTCCTCCATCTGCTCCCTGCTTTCACTGCAGATCACAATGTCATCAGCAAACATGACAGTCTACGGGATTCCAGTCTAACCTCCTCTGTCAGCCTATCCATCACCACTGCAAAGAGGAAGGGGCTCAGGGCTGATCCCTGATGCAGTCCCACGTCCACCTTAAATTCATCTGTCACACCTCCAGCACACCTCACCGCTGTTCCGCTGCCCTCGTACATGTCCTGTATTAACCTAACATACTTCTCTGCCACTCCAGACGTCCGCATGCAGTACCACAGTTCCTCTCTGGGTACTCTGTCATAGGCTTTCTCTAGATCTACAAAGACACAATGTAGGTCCTTCTGACCTTCTCTGTCCTTCTCCATCAATACCCTTAAGGCAAATAATGCATCTGTGGTACTCTTTCTAGGCATGAAACCATACTGTTGCTCGCAAACACTCACTTCTGTCCTGAGTCTGGCCTCCACTACTCTTTCTCATAACTTCATTGTGTGGCTCATCCACTTTATTCCTCTCTAGTTCCCACAGCTCTGCACATCACCCTTGTTCTTAAAAATGGGCACCAGCGCACTTTTCCTCCATTCCTCAGGCATCTTCTCACGCGCTAGAATTCAATTGAACAAGCTGGTCAAAAACTCCACAGCCACCTCTCCTAGATGCTTCCATACCTCCACAGGAATGTCATCAGGACCGACTGCCTTTCTATTTTCCTCTTGAATGTCTTTCTAACTTCCCCTTACTAATCATTGCCACCTCCTGGTCCACCGCACTTTCCTCATCGCTCTCATTTTCCTCATTCATTAACTCCTCGAAGTATTCTTTCCATCTATCTAGCACAGTACTGGCACCAGTCAACATATTTCCATCTCTATCCTTAACCACCCTAACCTGCTGCACATCCTTCCCGTCTCTATCCCTCTGTCTGGCCAACCTGAAGAGATCCTTTTCTCCTTCTTTAGTGTCCAACCTGCCATACATGTCATGTGTGTTGGAAATTCCTTTTTGGTAGAATAATCAAGGAAGCAATGTTGTCTTTTTTTTTTTTTTTGGTGTGTGTGAATACAAAGAGCTATTTACATGACATAAACAAAAAGAGACCGAGGGGGAGCCCCCACACCCTCTCTGAAGCCGAAACACCCCAAAACAGACGATAAGACCAACAACGGCTTAAGACAAACAACGGCAAGGCTCGACATCTCGGACAGGTTACACCCGAGTTATGGAACAATAAAAGAAAATACATCATAAAGGAAAGGCGCTAAGCAGGAGTAATTCTGCCAACTCTTCTCCCATCGCCCTCCGTGGCATCTCCGTGTATTCGAAGAAGGCGAATCGTGAACCGCGAATACGCGGGGGGATTCCTGTAATGGCGTCTTCCCAATCCCACGCGTGACCTCGATCGGGTCTCGTGACTATTTCATTTTCTGCAAGTCATTGCTCTGCGTGACAATATGCAATAGTTACGTTGTCGGTACTTTATAGAACGCACCCGAAATGGCTGATGGCTTCCCGCAAACTCACAGGAGAAAGCGAGCCTTTCGCCGCGCCAAGTGGAAATGAGGCGGCCGCGAAATGCACTCGTCGCACAATGGCCGAGATGGACGCTGTGAAAGGCTTTTTGGTTTGCGCTGGCACACGCTTGCTGGAGTCGGGCGCGCGCGCACGCAAAGCGGGGGGCGGGGAAAGCAGATTCGTGCAATGACATCATCACTTTTCTTCGAGGCAAACACTGAGGAGGAGGACAGCGCGAAGAAATGAGCCCAGCACGCTCTCCGTTTCGGGCCGACCGGCGTCGACGAGGACCTCCGGGAAGATGAGGTGAGTGCCACCCGGTGCCACCCGCGCGCTTCTTACCGCGTCGACGACGGGGCCGGTGGGAATCGCGGTGGGGGGTTAGGCTTCGCTTCTAAGCCGCCTGTCGCAGCTAGCAGGCCATGGGCGGAACGGCTCGTTGGCAGGACTGGACTGGACTCGACTGAACCGGACTGGACTGGTTTGCGCTGCGCTGCGCTGCGTTGCGTTGCGTTGCTTTGCTTTGCTTCGCTTCGTTTTGGACAGCAGCGGCTGCCCCACGTCGTGGAAGGTTGTCACGAAGGCCCAGGGCGCCCCTTCACTTGGAACCGGTTGCGTGAGGAGGGCCCGAGGCCCGTTTGACGCAATTTGCAAGGAGGAAGGACGCAGTTGAGCCCACGTGCATCCAATCAAGGGCGAAATGCAAAAGTGCAGCTCGGAACCCGCACGCTCGGCGGCGACACGCCGGTTCCGAAGGGGGGCGCCGAGCCCTCGTTAACGTTTCAAATAAGGGTTACGGTTACGAATTTGGGTTAGGGTGTCAAATGAGTCTTTCGAGCCCGACTTATTTGTCGTGGCGAGCTAGAGATGGAACTTTGTCCGGTTGATTTGGATTTTTTGTTCACGCAGTTTCTTGCGTGAACAAAAAACGATGATGAATTGTTTCCAAAGGCGACTTTGAACTTTCTTGACTCGTATAAACGCGGGCGACGACTCGGCAGCACCTGGCGGCGCGTCAGACGTGTCTGTGCTCAAAATGGCCGACGCGACGCTTTCGAAAAGAAGCACGTTTGTTGCGCATTTTGCATTTATTTTTTGGGGAAGACCGTCCATAGCGAAAGAGGACCGCCCGCGCTCCCTTCGGGAAGATCGGGTCGACGTGAGCCTTCGACCAAAAGTTGGGCTTTCGAATCAGGGAGTCGAGCCTTGGCCGGTGTTTCATCGGGAACTCGAACAAACCCATCGAGCGCAGGAAGACGTGGAGGATTTCAATTTCCGATGAGGAACTCAAAAACCGTTTTAACGAGGTCTGACGTTAAGAACTTTGGAGCGGCGGCTCGACGGTTTGCTGTCGGAACTTGATCTCATCCGTTCGGTGTGAGGGATTTATTTCGTATTTAGCGTCTTTATTATTGAAGCCCCTTTAAGAAACGATGAGGACAATTTTATTCACGGCGTTGACGCCGCGCTAACCTCCCGGGAACACGCGTCTTCGGCCCGCGGCGTTCCAAGTCGAGATCGGCAGCGCCGGTGCACCGCTTCCCCCTCCTCAGACGGCGGACCGCCGTTTCCTCAAAACCGTCCGCAACTCGACGAACCCGAGTTTTTGCTTCCGCGACCGCCAAAGCCGCGTTCCGATCGGCCGGCCGGAACCCGTCGGCTGCCCCGGGAGTCCCGCGGGTCAAGAGGCCCGACAGGACCCCTTCTTCAGCTCGACGACGTCCCTCACCGACGGGTTCGGGGATTACCGCCACGACAGGCCGCCGCTCCGATCGGCCGCCTCTCGGCGATGGAGGCGCGGAACGCGGTCGGCTCGGACTCGATGTCCCCCCCCGGACGGAGGTGGGAGTCGACGCTCCTTCTGACAGGGGACCTTCCCGGCAGACCCTCACAGTACGCGTCTTAGGCGCATTTATTTTCATCATTATAGGAGGCCATTTGATATAGGAGGCCATTTGATATAGGAGGCCATTTAATATAGGAGGCCATTTGATCCGTCCCTGGGACCTGTTTGCCAGGGGTGGCGTAAAAGCCCCGGACGAACTGCGTAGCGGTGGCGACTCTGGGAGGGGTTTGTCTCTTAGAATTGTCTAAAAAAAAAATCCTCCCAATTACTCTGGCGTTGAGCAAATAGAAATGCGTTTGGTAATCCTAAAAGAGGAAAAGTTGAGTCTGCTATCATGTCACGGTCGGGGTGGGGGGGGGGGGGGGGGGGGGTCCAGTCCAGTCCAGTCCAGTCCAGTCCTACACAGTCAATGTCGCTCTCTGCTTTTCCCGCTGTGCGCGCCTTGGCCTCTTAGGGGCTGCGTGGTGCGATGCATGGAGCTACTCGTTTACTGTAAGATATAAAAAGAGGAGAAGAAAGTCGCGATAGAATGTTAATAAAGGTGTTTTTCACAGATTAGGAAGAATATATGTCCGCGGCGGGCGACGAGTTAATTGCCGCCAGATGCGCCGCTCGCCTTTTTTGAGGGTTTCCGGCGCGGCGCGGAGTCGCGCTCGGCCGGCTCTTCTGTCCGCCTTAACCGAGCCTTTCCGTCCAAAATGCACAAACATTGGAATCGATGGATCGGGTGCCCGTACTTGACGAGAGTCCGGTTTTTATTTTTCCGATGACTTTTTAATCCGGCAGCGTCCCAACTACGGCCCGGGGGCCGTTTGCGACCCACGGCGTGTTTTTTAGTCTCATGGTCAAATAAGAAAATTGAAGATGACTCGAATAAAAGTTTATGAGACGAAGTTGAAATGTTGGAAGCGCAACATTTTTGGTCATTTAAAATGCAAATGTAACAACACAATAAACACGTTTAATTACACTTTTTATTTCATTGTTTTAAGGTGGGCGGGACGGCGGACGACCGGTTAGAGCGTCAGCCTCGCGGTTCCGAGGACCCGGGTTCGATCCCCGGCCCCGCCTGTGTGGCGTTTGCGTGTTCTCCCCGTGCCCGCGTGGCTTTTCTCCGGGCGCTCCGCTTTCCTCCCACGTCCCAAAAACATGCATTCATTGGAGACTCTAAATTGCCCGTAGGCGTGACTGTGAGTGCGAAAGGTTTCTATGTGGCCTGCGATGGGCTGGCGACCGGTCCAGGGCGTACCCCGCCTCCTGCCCGACGATAGCTGGGATGGGCTCCGGCACGCCCGCGACCCGCGTGAGGAGAAGCGCGACAGAAAATGGAAGGATGTTTTAAAAAAACATGCAAAAGAAAGCGGCAAGAAAATTAAAACAAAATGTTATTAATGTTAAAATTAATACGTTTGAATGTTACAAGATGCCACACAATTTTTGATTTTGTAAATTTGTCACGTTTTTCATATCAATTTCTAAATAAATGTTTAATGTTACAAAATATCAAACAATAGTTTTGATACGATCAAAGTTGAGCCCACGCTACCTCGCTGGTGAACTTCACGGCACATGAAGTGTACGTGTTTTTGTCTTCTCAGCACGAGCGCTAAGTTGATGAAAAAGGGAAACTTCCTGGCTCCGCTGTGCTTTTTGGGCCGGAAATATTGTTTCGCGAGGGCAAACCGTTGAATATGGGACGTTTCCTCACCGGACGAACCGGGTCGACTGCCGCGCCGATGCGACGTCCGAGCGGGAAGACGCCCTTCTGCCCCGTTAGGCTCAAATTAGCGACTTCGTCGGCTCTGGGGAGAAAGGAAGCGACCGTTTCTCACATGCAGCTCGTTGTAGCCGTAAGTTTGAGTGAAATCCTATCAACGACGGAGCTCGATATGCCGGTAGAGAGGGGCACAAAGGTCATCATACTCGTAACGATGCATCACACTAACAGGAAAGTGCTGTGGACACTTTCCGGATGAACTTCCATTTTTTTCCCCTAAAAATTCTACACAATTTTGTTTTTTTCTTCTTGCAAATGTATTGAAAAATAAACCAACAGAAATCACACGTACGTAAGTATTCACAGCCGTTGCCGTGAAGCTCGAAATTGAGCTCAGGTGCATCATGTCGAAGGCACGTGGCGGCTCGCCTGGAGTTTGCCCAAAGGCACCCGAAGGACCCTCAGACCACGAGAGAGAAAATTCTCTGCTCTGATGAGACAAAGATCGAAGTCTTTGGCGTGAACGCCAGGCGTCACGTTCGGTGAAAAGCGGGCACCGCTCGCTCATCGCCTGACCAATAGCGTCCCTACGCTCGGGCGTCGTGTCGCGGAGATGTTTTTCAGCGCCAGGAACCGAGAGACTAGTCGGGATCGAGGGACGGACGAACGCGGCCGTGTGACGGAGACGTCCCGGACAGCTCCGCGAATGTCCTCGGGCGGCCCGGACGCAGGCCCGACTTGAATCCGATCCGACGGAGCTCGAGAGGTGCTGCAAAGAGGAAAGGGCGCGACTGCCCAAAGATGGGCGTGCCAAGCTTGCGGCGTCATATTCAAAGAGGCTCCAGGCTGTAATTACTGCCAGAGGGGCATCGACAAAGTACTGAGCAAAGGCTGCGAACACTTCCGTACGTGTGATGTTTTCGTTGTTGATTTTCCAACGTTTTTCACATCGTCATTATGAGGGTGTCGCGTGTGGAATTTTGAGGGAAGCAAATGAATCGATTCCATTTTGGAAGGAAAATGTGGGAAAAAGTGCAACGCAGTGAGTACTAAAAACTGGACCTTTCCACTCTGGAGAGAGGAGGTGCGGGCATACTTATTGCCCCCCCCCCCCCACCCCCCGACTCGGCGCCTGTACGTTGGGGTTCACCCCGGCGGACGAGAGGGTAGCCTCCCTCGGCCTATGCCTCTACACGGTAAAAAAAACATTGAGGGTACAAAAGTAGAAAGGATAGACAGTGATTTAGTACTTATTATTGCACAAAACGGCGGTTTGAAAAATTGAAGCACAAATCTCAGTCACTGCTGTCGAAAAATAATTTCCCATCGCGATAAATGCGATCCAAAATGTTTGGAGTGTTTCTGATCCCGAATGAGGGAAACCAGAACTGCAATTTGGACAGGACCAAAATGAGTTTGACGCATCTGCATCACTTCTGACGTTTGGGTTCGGATCCGGTTTGCTCAGGCTTCCTCCCGCGTTCCCAAAACGGGTTAGCGTGCGAGCTTCATCCGAGATGCTAAATCGTCCGCATTTTTGAGTGCGTGACTGGCCGGCGACCAGTTCAGGGCAAAGTCAGCCGGCATCGGCTCCGGCACGCCCGCCGCTCGAGAAAATTGAGCTACGGCTTCGCTTTCCACGTTGCGCGTTTGATCTGGGCCGGACTCCGCTTCCCTCCCGGGTCGAGCCGCTCAAAGCGGGCTGTCTTCCTGTCGCCGTGGCATCCGGTCTTCCTGTCAGACTCCGCGGGTGCGCGTGCGTGTGTCTTTTGAGGATCCGATGTGGCCAAACGGGAAGGCCGCAGCAAAATCGGGGGTCCGATGCGCCAAGCGCTCGCCCGCCGTGCGGCCGTCGAGTCTTCAGTCACGCTCGCGTGCGTTGTTTTTGGAACGCGGGCCGAAGCCCGAGTGCTCACGGAGAACCCACGGAAGGACGGCGAGAACACGCGGGAGCCGAGAGGCAAAGCTCGAACCTCAGAGATGCGAGGCGGGCGTGCTTACTTGCTCGACTGAGAAGGATTTATTTCCTACAAAATGTATCTTTGTTGGCATATGCTGACGGGCAAAGGAAGGAAACGCTCTTCGACGAGATGGCAGAAATGACATCATTACCACGCGTGTCCGCGAATGTCCTCCATTCCGTGAGATTCTTTCGAATGTCGAATATGTGCCTCAGCTCAATAAAGCTCGGGAAACGGGCGACGAGGCCCCGGAACGGGCGCACGGATTCATCGGTTAATAGACAACTAATCAATTAGCGAATGAATCTACGACTGTGTCGATCGTCGATTTACGGTTTAGACTTTACACCGATCCGATCGGTATCGGCCGATAATTCGCATTTTATGCCGATCGGCTTGAATGTCACTCGCCGGTCGGCTCCGCCAAAGACGTTTACTCCTCGTCGCCATCGTGTACGGTATATTTGAATCCTAAAGCGAGTTTTGCGGCACTGTAAATATCTGACAACCAATAAAGTGATTAAGAAATAAATAAACCTCGGCGGTGTGGGAAAAACACCCCGTCCGTCTGAGGCAGACGACACGTAATGCGCGGATCGGACGACGAGGCTCTTTGGTGGAGCGGCAAACTCTTATTGGAACCTCCGAACGGCGCGTATGCCTGCCACGATAGTTCCGATAGCCACTTAACGTTTGATAAATAAAACGGGCACGCTAGTTTTTGCCGACTGGATAAATTGACAATCCGCTGATCGCAAAATGGATCGGTGATCCATAGAAACAATCGTCTTGGCGCAGAGCTTTTTTTCCTCCTCCTCTCGCGTAGGACGGATATCCTCTGCGCGTCTCCCACTGCCGTTCCTTTGTGCTCTCCACGGAGGGGTCTCCCCCGCCACAACAGCCTCCTCCCCTCTTTACCGGCAGCCGCAGGGTTAATGTTCGGCAGAGGCGTTGTAAGGGGGGAGGGAGGGAGGGAGGCGGGGGCTGGTCCACAGCTGTCGTAGCAGGCAGGCTGCGCCGGCTAGCAGCGAGCCTTCTCGCTCGTTCCGGAACAACGGGAGACGCCGACGAGCGGCTTCCTCTCTCTTGAGGGCGGGACGGGAGAAAGTCGGTCCCGCCAGGTCGCGGCTTCTGCGGCCGCTCGGGTGACTCCGCTGCCGGCGGGAGATCCCGGCCGCCGACCGGATGACGGGAAACGCGACGGCCGCGGAGGTGAGCCGCGCGTTCGGACCGCGATTTGTACTCGACGCCACGCGTCGGCGCCGCGGCTTTGATGCAAGCGTGCGTAGCGTTTCCGCGACGGCGGCCACCCGCTTCGGGAGCGAGCGACGCGGGTTGGCTTGTTTTGCTTGGAGCCGACAAAGCGTCGTAAACCTGACGAGGCTTATTATGAAGTGCGCGCGTGCGCGCGAAGGCTTCGGCGGCAGAGACGCTCGACGGTGCGCTTCCCCCTCCTCGTACGTGATCCCTCCGCCGCGGTCCCTCGTACGTGGCCAACATCCAGCCTTTGAGGAGCTCCCTTCCCCCACCGCTCGCGTACCATTCGTCTCGGTCGGCGTAGCCAAACATCAGACGGGAAGCCCCCCGCCCCCCGACCCCCTCCCGCATCTGCACATCTCTTTGATATTCATCCCACCCAAAGTTAAGCGTGCAGACAATGGCGGCGGCGTCTGACTTTGGCCTACATTTTCTTCTAGGGAAGGTTTGCGATGCGTGGGAGGGTTGCGCTCGCGTCTCATCGTTTACGTCTCGCCGACACGGCGGCAGTGTTTGCTGCTCCGCGTCGGCAGAGGGGAAGGAGCGAGCGTTCGAGCGATCTCGGCGCAGCCCGACAGGCAGTTCCGCCGACACGATTTAAGAAGCTTTGGTGCACGGAGTCGGTCGCCGTTGAGTATTTGTTGTCCTCGTTCCGTGAAACGCTCCTCTCCAAACCTCCTCGGAGATTCGCTCGCTATATGCGGTGGGCCCGGATTGTCGGCGGTGCAGCGGATGAGGCGTCGCTTGAGGTTTTGGGGCGAGGCGGCGGGCGCCTTTGCGACGACGCGGCTCACGGCTCGAGGCCGTCTTTTTGTCCGGTAGACCAGGTGTCGCGAGGTGATCTGCTCGTGTTCTATTAAAAGCCAGACTGGGAGGGCAGAAGCTGAACACTCGTAATCCGATTTCGCTTTGACGTGAGCTCCGAGGATCAGGCGCCGCTCGCCCGTAGTCGCCTATTGGAAGCGAGGAATTAAGGCGCCGGCTTGATGCCCAAACAAATCACAGAGGATGAGTGGAAAATGCGCCGGCGTCCCATTGAGGAATGCTGGAACGGGAATCGAGTTCCGTAAGGCAGGCGCCGGAGAAAGTTTCACGTGGCTTTCCATTGGAAATTCCAGATTGGAATCTTTTTGTGGAAACGGTGAGAATTAAGGGCCATTTCATTTCATGCCAAAGTATTATAGATATATATATTCTATATCAAGCGCCACGCTTTTTGTTTTGTCATTAGAAGACAGCCGTGCAAATCACTGTAGGGAGCGCTCGGTGCCTCGACGCTCCTCCTTGTTTCCACGTCACTTGTGCGGCGGCGCATCTGCAGCTCACTCGTACCTTCAATTTTGGTTCACAGCGGCCGGGTGACAAACAAAAAAGAGGGTAAAATTGCCGCTCGACTCGCACGAAATCTGCTTGTTTCAGTCGCATTATGATCAACACCGTCTTTTCACCAACTAGATTTGAAGTTCCCTGCCGCTCCCTCCAAGTCCCGCAAAGTTTGATCCCATTCCCGAGCCGACGCTTTACAGTCGAAGACGGAGTCTAAAAAGAGACGCCGCACGCACGCAAGAGCGGATAAATAAAGGTAGCGAGCGGCATGTCGATCGTTGTAACGGAGTAAAAGTATCGATCCGTCAAAGTAAAAAGTAGAGTGCGTTCAAAGTACTCGTTTATGGAAAACGTTACTTGAGTAAATGTAGCGCGTTACTAACCCACCGCTGGTTTTAAGCAAGGATTTCAACTGAGACCGAGAGGAGCTGAAAGAAGTGCCACCAAAGACCATGACCTCTGTCTTTGTTTCATTACAGTTTAAAAAGTGAAGAGACACCCAGGCCTTAATATCATGGAAGCACTCTAGCAATGGCTCAGCGCAGTCGGAATCTGACGTTTAAGGGGGGCATAGATAGGACTGTCGTCTGCATCGCGATGAAAAGAAATGGCATGTTTCCTGAGAATTGAGCCGAGGGGGAGGAAATCGAGGGAAAATAAGAGAGGGCAAAGCGCGGAACCCGGTGGCACCCCGTGAGAAAGGGGAGCGGCGGAGGACACGGAGTCGGCAAGGCTCACGCAAAAGGCTCGCTGAGACCGGCGGGACCCCGACCATTCAAGTGCCGTACCTCTGATGCCCACCCACTGCGCCGAACGAGTAATCAGGATATCATGGTCCACGGTATCAAAGGCAAAAGTACTAAGACAACCCTGTGACCGGAGTCGGTCGCTTAAGAGGTGTCGTTAAAATGTTTTAAAAGCGCCGATTCGGTGCCGCGCGATGTTTTAAAACCCGATCGGAAAGGCTCAACGATATTTTCTTTATTGATAAACTCCAAAACCTGGGAATAGACGATTTTAGAAAGCCAAGACCGAAACGGTGGCATCCATCCCAGGTTTTTTTTTCCCGACAAAGGTTGCACAATGGCATGCTTCGAATTAACAGACTACTATGAATAACCGCAGTAAAGGATGGCCCGATAGAAGGGGGAAAACCCTCCTGAAAAAGTCGGGGCGGGACGATATCGCTTGGTGAACCCGAGGGCTCCAAATGACTTGACTGTTTCCTGCACCCAAAAAAAGTGCGAGGTCGCAGGCTCCAAATGGTCGAAAACAGCAGAGCAGCGGACGAACACGGAAGGATCAAAACCGGGGGGTGAAGTGAGCGCGCTGGCAGAAGCGACCTTATCCGGGACGAAGCGAAGAAGGTTTTCCCACACGGCCCGGGGGAACCCTCAATTCCGACAGTCTGGCGCATTCGAGGCGGAGTCGATACCCGTCAACGGAACGCGAGGCTTGTGGGAGCTGAGCAGGACAATATCAGAAACATGTTTTTTCGCAGCGGCTCGGCAACGACGCCAGGAGTCCCTCGACGTTTGAAAGGAAGCACGCCTGGAATTTGCGCTTTTTCCGCTTTCTCTCGGCTCTTCGACGGGCCTGCCCGGGCGCACGGGCTGTTTCGTTCGGCCAGGGCTCGGCTTCTATTTGAGGTTTTTGCCGCAAACTGAAAGATCGCGCACAACGGGTGCCCGCCTTGGCAGACGGCACGCGCGTGCCAACGTTGCCAGCTTATTCTTGACCGGCTCCTTTTACATTTCCGTGTGGGGCTCAAAGAACGTTTCCCGCTGGAGGACGAATATTCAGCGCGACCTCCACTTACGAGCGGTTAACTTGAAAAAGTAACTCGGTTACTTCACTGATTCCGAAAGTAACCGAGCGGCTGCCGAGTGGCGGGAATAGCCCTTATTCACCTTTTAAAAAGAGCATCAGCTTAACTCGGCAACGTACACCGCACGCGTTACACGATGACGTCGTCCGCGTGAACCAAGAACGGAAATACGAGTGGAGTTGAGGCGAGGCGACGTTAAATGAGCCAATTAGCGCAGACTTGACGTGTCAAGCAAATATAGGAAGTACGGCAACGTGTAAACAAGCAGACCGCTCTCGAGTCCGCTTCTCGAAATGCTCCGAGCCGATGCGTATTCGTTTCCGATCGAGCGGGGCCCGTGAAGGCAACGTGAGCGAGCGTGGCGTTTCGATGTCGGGCCGGGACTGCGCTTCGTGTTGCTTTCAAAGCGTGATTGCGGCCAACGGCACTCGTTTTGTTTGCACGATCAAGTTGTGGGGTAGCTTTTTTTACGCAACCGTTGAATAGCAAAGCCGCGGGCGATCGACGGGGGGGGGGGGGGGGGGGGGGAGCGCTTACTTCCGTCAACGTCTGCGTTAAGCTAGCTCACGGGCGCTCCGGCCGATGTTGAAAGCTCTCGCTTTTTTCTTTGTAAATATTATTGAAGCGAAGTATTGTAAGTCCCTAAGTGAGTCAGTCCTGACCTCCGTGGCGATTTCTGACCGCGCGCTTGGGTATGAGTCATGCACCCACAATGCATTGCGCGCTTGACACGCCAGCAAAACTCAAGTGTTAATATGTAAATCAAAAAGTTACAACAATCAAATAAAGTTTTGACTCAGGGAAAGTGTGGCGACGGCGAAGCCGCGCACCTTTTAGCGTTACAAGTGCTTGGCAGTGACGCGACTTGAGATGTTTTTGCGAAAGGAGCCGTTGCAGCAGATGGTTCCAGAACGCTCGCTCGCGGCCGCTTTTTGCCGCGCCCGGTTCGAGTTGAAACATAAGACAAAGACAATTGCGCGAGGTGCGTTTAAAGTAAGCGCATGCCTTTGCCTTGCCAAGGTCCGCTAGCTTCACGCTAACACGCGATGCAGAACAACCCTAACAAAGCCAGCATCAATTGCAAAGGAAACAGTGCAGCAACACGCGTAGACAGACAGTATAACCCTATTCCCAGGCATATTACTGCAGCTTGCTGAGCACGCGTGACCGTCTTCTTTGATGCGCCGCCGTACGCGTATGTTACGGTGCGCCAATCGTGAGCCACAAAGTTTCATTTTTTGCATTCGACTTCATTGATTACTGTATGTTCCCGTAAAGCACGATAGCGAAGAGTGTAGAAGTTTGTTTTTCCCGCTCCGCTTGTCGAGCGTCTACGTAAGCGTAACGACCGACAGAGGGCGGTAGATGGCGTTGTTGCATCGCTTCGGATTGGAGACCAGCGCAGCTTCCGAGTCGAAGATAAAGATTAGGGGCCGAATCTCTCGGGCTCGTCCGGTGAACTTCTGAAGAAACTCGAAGATGTCCCGAGAGCGCGTCGGCCCGTCCCGCGGAAACTCCGTCGGCGCGCGTCCGGTACCGAGTCCTTCCGGTCACTCGCAAAGCCCTCTGCGAGCGGCCGCGGCCTCCGTCCCTTTCTCCGACGGAACCGCGGCCGTCTTTGGAATCGGCTCGCGACCGCTCGGGTCTCCCCGCCTTCCGATCCCAACTGAAAGCCGCCTCTTTCAAATTCGCCTGTCGCGTTTTAGCCCGCTTTGCATTCTAGTCTTGTATCATTTGTGAAGTACTCTTCAAAAGCGCCCCATAAAACGTATTGTTCGGCGTTTCTTTCGGCGGGTCGGCCGCTTCCGTCGTCGCCGAGGTTCTGCGCCGAAGACGGCCGCCGCTGGCGTTCTCGTGTCGTTCGAGCGCTTCGGGTTATTCGACTCGTAAGTCGAGGCGACCCGGTGAAGGTCGTGCCGTGGATGGAGAAATGGACGGAAAGGCTTTGAGGGCTCGATCGGGCAGACGGCTCGAGAACGGGGCTCACTCGCGTCTTCGTTTGTGTCGGGGAAGTTTTTCTTCTTCTGCTTCCATCTCGAGTCAAATTGTATTGATGTTTTTTTTTTGTCTCGTCTTCCTCAGCTCGCTTCCGTCGCCGGGAGAGCGAGCCGCCTGACGGCTGTGTGAATCCTCCTCACGGCTCAAAGGGAGAGCGGAAGCCACAGGTGCGTGCGCGCGTGCGGCGAGGTCCTTCCAACGCAGCTCTCCATAAACGAGTCGATTTCATTTCCGTCCCATCTCGTCCTTTTCTCCACCCCACCGATTGCTTATCAATTTAGTCCAGAAAGACAAATTGGAGTTTTGTTGTTGTCTTTGAAAAGTGGGAGTTTGCCAAACTACCCAAAGAAAAGGAGAGATTTGAACCCCAGATCTCAAAAGTGGGAGGCAGCAATGTTCCCGAATACCGACGGTGACCAACGGGAGGATCGCAAACGAATTGCGGTCGCGATGCAGGACGAAGCTGGAGATTCAAACTCTGGTCTCCTGACTGCGTGGCACAGGTGCTCGCCGCTACCGGTGGGCAGCTGGTTTTTAGCCCCGCCCACAAAGTCTGAACAATTGAGTAAGTGAAAAAGAGTTTTGAGCAACAATTCCGTACTATATTGTTCTCAGGCTTTGCACCTCCTCTGCACTTCAAAATGTATCTAGAAGCAAAACACTAAAATGAGCGTAGTTGCACTTGAAAGACTTGCGCATCTTTGAGTATTAAGAAAAGCTCGATGCACATTTGGTATATGAGTATTATTTTTCGAAATGTCATGAAACGTCTGATCATAGACGGGTGGCAAAAGTCCTTCAATAGAAGAACAGATTGGTGTCGGCGAAAAGTAGAAATAATGATTCTACTTCTTTGCACGGCTTCAAGGTAAGAAATCGGAGCAGTAATTAAGTACAAAAGTACAAATAAATGTTTTACTGTCACTTCTATAGAATACCTGTTTTGATAACCTGACAACTTCTCAGAAAACAAAATAGAAGAAAACAAAAAGCTCACTTTTTTTTTTATTAACCTGACCGCACACCTCCAGACAAAAAGTTCATCTCCTGAAATCCCGAGCGTCCGGGTCAAGGTGCTCCCGCGTGTGTGAAACGCGGGCCTTTGCTGTCAAACACCGGCGGATGCACAGCGCATTTGTACGCGGAAGGGCTCTGGACGCTTTGCCCGCCGCTCTACGCCGTCGGCGCACATCGACGAGCACGACGCGACGATGAACGTTCCCGTGCGTGTCGCTTGTGCGTTCCAGATGAGAAGGATGTCGGACGAGGCGGAGCGGAGAGCGCGCGGCGAGGACTTTTGCGAGGACGACGGCGGCGGCGGCGGCGGGGAGGACGACGGCGGCCAGCTGGCGGACCGGCTGAAGGAGCTGGAGGTCGGCAAGACGCGCCAAAAGACGTGCCCGGGCGCTCGGTAAAGGGAAGGAAAGCCACGGGGGCGACAATACGTCGTACGTGCCACCGCCGGTCGCGATATCCAAATTCCGGCCCTCGGGAGAAGAATTCAACAATAACTCATCCATCTTCAGCAAACCGGCGGCGTTTCGGGCGATCTCGGCCGAGATTCACGTCGCACCTTACTTAACCCGCGAGCGCTCGTTTGTTGGCGCAAGTTCGCGTTCACGTTCGAGCCGGCGCGCCGGCCGCTTGTCCGCAAAGCTGTTCGCCGCGCGTCGGTGAACGATCCTCATTCCCCGACGGCGTTTCGATATCGTGATTGTCGGTGGCACGTACGACGTCGTCCTGCAGAAGAAAGCCGTGGGTTTACTTCCTCTTTAACGACACATCTGAAGTGGAATTTGAACTAAAACAAACAACAAAGGTCCCGTTAACCATTCCATAGCGTCGGGGTCAAACGTGACCCGTTGGTCCCATTCGGCAGCCGTTCTTGACCCTGAAATACACCAAATGAAAAGCTTGCAAATAAATGCCGTTCTTTTTTCCCAGGCGCGACAAACGTTTGTGTACGGCGAGGCCGCGCCGGGTCAATCGCGACCCGTCTACGGAAACGAATTCAACGTTTGGCTGCGTTAAACCCTGTAACACGCTGGCAATCTTGAAACTGTGAACGTTTGACAGCTTGACACGGCCCCGAGAACTAACAGAGTCAAATAACATCAGAACGATCGCACGTACAAAGCGATCCATGAACGCACCGATAAGTCGAAGCGTGGATTTAAAAGTCCTCCCCCTCGTCGCGCTGTCGACATTTCGACATCACGAGACCAAAACGAAGCCTCAGAGAAGAGATACGGAGAGACTGGAAGAGTCACAGAAAGACGTACGAGTGAACGTCCTCGGGAATGTTGGCGGAGAAAGCTTTGCTCTTTGTTGTCCAACAACAAATTGAACTGTTGGACAGGTGCATACCAAAGTTTTCAGAAGGTCAAATGAGGCTGACCCCTGTAAAGACATTTGACCAGAAAGTCGCTAGGGAGTCGCGTATACTGTATGCGTCCAAATATGGAATCATTACAGTTTTGTTATTCTTCCAAGTTTCATTGCTCTCTAAAAATCAGAAGCAAAAGCAGAAGCTTTTTGTTTTTGCGTCAGTTTTTCTTCTCTGCTCTCGGTTTGTCCCCCGCATTAGACCGGAAAGTCCAAGCGAACACAAATAACGCAAATCGTTTGCCTGCGAGCGATTCCGGACTCGCCCGACTTCGCTCCCGCCGTGATGACGAGGATGACGGAAATGACCTTTTCCCCCGTTGAAAGCGCCATTTTGTCATTCGTCCGGCAGGCGGAGAATTCTGCACTGATGCTGGCCAATGAGAGTCAGAGAGAAGCGTACGAGAGATGCCTGGATGAGGTGAGGTCACGCGGAAGCGGGCAGCGGCCGGAATGTTGAGCTCGTTCGTTTTGGCTTTCAGGTGGCCAACCACGTGGTCCAAGCTCTGCTCAACCAGAAGGTAGCGCGCCCTCGCGTCCCCGCTCGGCCGTCCCTCGCGTGAGCGCGTGTCTTTTCCGTCACAGGACCTGAGGGAAGAATGCATCAAGTTGAAGATGCTGGTGTTCGACCTGGAGAAACAGAACCGAGCGCTTTGTGAGCTTTTTCAGCAGAAGCTGCCCGATCATCCCACGGCGCACTACCAGGTGACCTTTTTTTTCTTTGTCTTTTTCTGGCATTTTCCGTGCTTGCCTTGAGATACGAGCGGCCCGACTCGGGGGTCATTCGAGATACGAGTTCCAAATTGAGACGGGAACGCTCGATGGAGGCGATGAACGTTTTCCGCACCGCTTCTCCCAACTATCTCGGGGCGAGAGGCGGGTATGCCCTGAACCGGTCGCCGGCCGAACGCAGATGATTTGGGCAAATAACGAAGGATTCTTCGTGGCGCTCGAATCGAACGTCCCCGTTGGCCGTGCGTTATTCTTTCGAGTGCGGAGCGTTTGCAGCCCGCGGATTCACCGATTTGTTTTCGATTCTGAAAAGAAGTTCTGCTTTCCCTTGTTTTCTTTTCCGGGGGGGCGGAAATCAACGCTGAACATGCTCATTGGCGGGCTATGCCCCCGTGTTCCAGAATGTTTGGCTATGTTTATGTCCGCGATGCTTTATCTTGGGCGGGAGCTGCGGGAGTCTCCTGTCATTGACAACGAATTCCCACTAGAAGGCAGCGATGCACATTTTACGATCAAGATGGCTTCGTCCCACCCAAACGTGCTGCCGTCACAGACTGCGAGTTGAAGCGTTTTACACTCGAGACCATTGAAGTATGAGTACTATTGAAGTATATATCTACGTGTGTGTGTGTGTGTGTGTGTGTGTGTGTGCGCGCGCCATGAATGTGACAAAAGTACAAGCGAGATCTTAGACCGCGTTTGCCGCTAAACAAAACGGGTCTTGACTGACGTCACCACGTGTGGTGAGTCGCGTCACTCGGCGCGTGTATGTACGTGATCATTTTACTGCCAAAAGTCATTCCTAAATGTTGCTTCATGAAATGAAACCACTGTTCAGATCTTAGGGGTGTCACGGAAGCAGAAAATATTTGCATTAAAGTCACTATTATGCTTCCAAAAACAAAATCCGCTTCCCAACGGATCCATTAAGTAAAGACGACCTGTATTCTACTGCTAATTAATAAAGAAGAGAAAAGGTACAATCCAACTGTTTTTCCTTGTTAATGAAGGGAGTCTCTTCTATCATTTGGTGAATTTATTGTATTTATTATCGTACAACATAATATTCGGTCTTGGTTTTGAAAAATCAGTCAAAATGCTGTAATCCGGGTCTCTGCCATTGAATGAGTTGAAAGTCGAAAAAAAGTATTTTTCAATGCAATTAGAATGCGCGTCAATAACCAGCGACTTTTCGCTATTGGTGGTTGGCCCGGGCTCGATCCCCCTTGCCTCACCCAAAAACACATTGCAAGAATTTGTGGGGTTTTTTTTTTTTTCGGGGTCGGGGCTGGAAGGGGTTTGTGCACTGCAGATTTAACACCCTCAGAGTTGAAGTCAACCCTCACCCGGAGTTTAGATGGCAACCGCTGGTTCAGAGTTAAGTCAACACTGCTTAGTGTCAACATTATTGAATTGTGACAAAGAACTGAGCACACTGTTGCGTTTGATCCCAGAATCATCTAGAAACTCGCTAACATTATCTGATGAGAATCCATATCTGAGTGCTAATGACAACACACAGGAGGTATTGTTTAACTTCAGCATAAATATTTGGAAGCATTTTCACTCGCATGTAGAGTGAGGTCTTGGAGGGGGGGGACTGTTGTGATCTTGCAAGTCAAGAAATATACCAAATTCATTGAAGCTTTGCAGGAGTAGGAAGGACCCGAACTAAGTTAAAGTGCCCCAGGAATATGTTTGAAGTGCTGAAAACGTGCAAAGACAGAGGACGATATAGTACTGAATCGTGGACATATGGCTTCAAACTCTTTTCACTTTCTTAACACATTCGCCGCCATTGACGGCTTTCGAAGTTAACTGGGAAGGCCGGCAGCGAATGAGTTTTAAGTTTCCCGATTTTGCGGGCGGGGCTAAAAACTATCCTCGCGACGTCCAGGGGTTTGGCGTATACTTTCCGTCCCCTGCTATGTAAACACCAAGTGGCCTTATTCCGCGCAGTGGCCATTTGGTGGTATCGCCGCTTATTTTATCTCGCTTTTTAACTAATTCAAAGGAATAAAAAAAAAAAAAAAAATTCAGGAATGTTTCTCATTCAACGACTAAACACATTTTAAAAGCAAAATTAGCAATAAAACGGCAAGTTTACTTACCAGTCTCTCCTTCTCACGCCGGAAGCGAGTGCAAAAAAATGGCTGCCGTCAAAATCTCTGAAAATGCCCTGCAAGTGAACTGCCAGAATGTCGAGATGTTCAAAACAATGCTCATTGGTGTTAAAAGTAAAAGATAGCAAACTCTGGAATCCAACGACCGCACCACTGCGTTGTATCACCCGTACCTCAACGCGGCTTAACACGAGAACTTTTAACTGGTGGCATTTGGAATTCATTTCCATGGGGAAAGATACGAGTGTTTCGAGTAAGGAGCGTGCTCGCGGAACAAATTCAAGTCGTATCTCAAGGCAATGGGTGTCGATGGCGTTCGTTGCTCTGGACCTTTTCACCGTGACCTCACGCGTGCTTGCTCTTCTGAGCGTGTGCCCGCCTCCAGGTCCAGGCGGGACCCCTCCCAGTCTGCAATGCGGAACTGCACGGTGACCGTGCCAAGCATTTGGAGGCTGCTCAGACCGAAGCGCAAGCCGAGGTGATTGTCGCAAGGCAGCTTGAAAGCGTGTGATGTCATCAGCCCCGATATGAAGGCGCTGACATTTGCGCCACTTTGTTTGTGTGAAAAGAGCCCGTGTGGCTAACCTCCTTTGCACTCTTTCCTGTACGCATGCACTCAAAGGTCTTTCGTGATGCTGATGGAATTCCCTTTCTGTCCTGTCCAAAGGGGAACGGTTACCGCACTCAGCACGCCTCTCCGGGCCCTCGGGGCCCTCGGGGCCCCGCCGCCTCCATGGAGGCTCTTTCTCCCTTCTTTAAGAAGAAAGCACACATCCTGGAAGTCCTGCGCAAGATGGAGGAGACGGACCCTCTCAAGTTCCACCCGGCCACGGCGAGCTTGTCTTTCTGCGACTACAGCCAGGTGCTCGTGTCCACAGAGGCCGTTTTGGCCTCGGCGGACCAGCTGCAGCGCAAATCCCAGCACACGCGCTGCCATTGCTCCCGCGCAGATGCCGACACGCTCCGACACGTCAACGGGGACGAGGCGCTGATGTGTGAGGGGGGGGACACCTGCTGTCTACACTGCAAGAGGAACCCAGACGGGCCTCTGAAGCCATCCGCCACCCAGAGCTGCGCTGCGCCCGCAGCCGCCGAATGTCACGCGAACAGCCGAACGACGGAATGCGTACCGCTACCCAAACAGTGCGCCGAGAACGACTCTCACCCGAAACCGGCAAACGGTGTTGCCGAGCTGAGCCCGGAGGAAACGGAGGACAGCGGAGAACTCACCGGCTTCTGTCCAGCCCCTCAGCTACCCGGTTCAGAAGGCGTCCAGATCTCCCGCTGTGACCCCGAGGCCGGCCCTTCCCTCGACGCCACGTCCGACGACGAGAAGGACGGCGCGGATCCGGAGGCCCGCGCTGTGCGAGCCGGCGCTTCCGTGAGCCCGATCCCCTCCTGTTTCAGTGACGTCAAAGCCGCCGCCGTCAACTCGCCGTCCAAACTTCTCAAGTTCCTGAAGATCCCCTCCATAGGGGACAGGTGTCAGGCCTCGAGTCCCGCCGTCCGCTTAAGCCCCCAACTCACCCGTAGCTCCAGGATCCCTTGTCGCACCAACAACTACGAGGTGTACCACTCTCCCGTTCCCACCCGTCGAGCCACCACCACAGAGCGGTGCAGGCAGCCGCCGCCGCCGCCCACCAGGTCTGAGTCTTACCCCGCAACCCACTCCGCCCCGACCCCCCGCCCCCAACCTGAAGACACCTGCCTCCCCCCTGCTAAAGACGCGAGTTTCAGCAGCTTATCTGCATCCAAAACTAAGATGGTTGCTCCCTCCCCCTCCCCCAAAGTAGCTCAGAGTATACCGCATTATGAAAACATATGTGACTTGTCCAGTAACCCACAAGCGGAGGAGCCCCCTCACGCTCTCGAGAAAAGAACCACTCTTCCATCTCAAACGAAAACCAACGGTGCCGAAAGGAAACAGGTCAAATCGCTTCCCGAAAGTGTCCTCGGTGCCTCTCCCCAGCGAAAGCGGTCATCGTCCTCTACGTCTGAGTCCGCATCAGAGGATGAAGCGGATTCCGACAGTCCCGTGTGGGGGAGCCATCGCAGCCTGCCCAACTCATCGGCGCTCGCCGACGCTCAGTGTAGCGCCGACTTCTCGCAAATCCCAGAGGACGTCATTGCACAGAGCTGCGAGGCTACCCGGCCACCGCCGCCTCCAGCCAGAAGAAACGACTCGTCTTCCATCCCTAAGAGGCCCGCGCCGAGGTCTCAAGCTGATTCCGGTCACCACCCGTTCAAAGACAGGCTGGCTGCGCTGGGCAAGCTGAGGGGCTCGGAGGATTTGCCGGCGGGCGTAAGGTCGCTAGGCGCGGCGAGCGAGGCAGCCGAGGACGGTGAGACGGAGCAAAGACATTCAAAGTGCACAGACTCTTTGGATGGGAAAGCCTGGGGTAGCAGCGGGGGGCTGAAGTACCCAGGCTCCTCTCAGCTTTATGAACAAGGAGGAAAATCCACAAATTCAAGTCTGGTCAAACAGGAGCTCTGTGTGAGCTCCAAGAGCAAGATCGGGCTACCGTCACCGAATGCCGACGCTACGCAGGTACTGCGTAACAACGTCAAGTGTCCCGGCTCGCTCAATCTGTCCTACAGTGTGAAACCCGGTACTCAAAGTAGCAACAGTCCCAACAAAGTCCCCCCAAAGTCTCCGTCCAAACCTTGCCAGAGTCCCTCCGTCCACAGGGGAGGCAAACCCACAGACACCCCGCGGTACTCCTCCAAGTCAGAGGAGAGAGCCAAAATCAGCGGCAAAGGCAAAAAGAATCCGATGTACGGAGACAGCCTCCCGCCGCCTCCTCCCAGGCCTCCGGCATCCGAAGGGGAACGAGCGCCAGCGCCCGTGCCCAGCCCGCCGTCGGCCATAGAGCAGAAAGTGATGAAGGGCATCCGGGAGAACGTGCTCAAACTCCAAGAGCAGGACCGAGGGGTGCAGACCAGCGAGGCCAAGCAGAAGCCGTCCAACGGGATCGCCAGCTGGTTCGGACGCAAGAAGAGCAAGCTGCCCGCCCTGAGCCGCAAGGCGGACGCCGCCAAAGCCAAAGAGGAGAAACGGGAATGGAAGATTAACATCCCGTCGGTGGGCAAGGACTCGGTCAAGATGACCGGCAGGTGTCGAGAAGGGGTGGAAGGTCTGAACATCTCCACGCTGATGGAGAAGGCGGAGGGACTGCGGAGGGCGCTGGAGGAAGAGAGGGCGTACGTGGAGAGGTCGGGCAGGGGTCACTCGTGCGAGGTGGTGATGGACCAGGCTCAGGGACAGCTGGCCGTCATGTATCGGGGCGGGCGCTCCGACAACTTCATGCAACAGCTGCTGAACAGGTGAACACATTCGATAGACTTACTCTAAGCCCGCCGCACGCCGAGCCAGCGCCTGTGAACTTCCGAGGTTCTGCGACTAGTTTTGATGAGTGGCCAACCGTCAGCCACGAGTTTGGCTTTGATTTGAAATTTGAATTGGCAGGTGAGCGAATGGCGTCGCAACATTGCAGGTGTGACGGCCAATCAAAACCGCCGTGTCGTATGACGTCGCCGGGCCGTACCAATATAGTATGTGCAGAATATATCTTCTGTTTTACAATAAGGGGAGCTCAACTCAAGATTTCAAAAGTTTCTGTCGTACTTTAAATGTGGGCGTCTTCTTTATCGGACGCTGTTGACTTAAATCAATGAAGGTTTTTTTCTAAATATACGATTAAAACATAGCATCTACTCGCCTACGGGGCCTGCGCTTTTTACGTCTTTTCACCCTCGCAAGTGTGCGCATTTGTGAGAACGTGACGCGGATCACTCTTTCCCGCCCACTTCATTTACCGACAAAACGACAAGCTACACATCGGTCAGATCCACTCGGCAGACGCGCGACTCGGCCCTCGCCGATGTTCGGTGTCGTTCCAATTGCTATCCCAGCTTCATCGTAGTTCCCGCCAACACACAACACAGTTACTTTAAGATGCTAAAAAAAAGTCTGAATGAATTATGCTTAACAGCGGTGTTAGCAGCTCGGCCGTGGCTAGTACTGCCGGACTCCTTCTTTTCAAAGGCAGTTTAATAGGCCAAAAGGAATGTGCACACTTGCCTTCCACGCTAACCTAACCTGACACACTTGATGGTCCTACCTATCCGTTTTGAACAAACCAAGCTTACGCAAATGTGCTCGCATTTGATCAAAAGTCATCAGTATCGACGTCATCGGCGACTAGTCGACGTCGACTCGACTTCCATCGCATTTGAAATGTCGACTTGAAAAATGCGAAGTGGTACGATGGCGAGTCCCCGACTGGAATTTGTTCGGTCGTGTCGTCGGCGTGCTGAGAACCGAACGCGTGGATCGAAAGGGGCCGTGGTGTGGAAACTCGGCAGCACGGCGGCCCGGTGCTTAGCGCGCTTTTTGAATTTGCCGTTCGACTCTCGGCTCTGGCTTACCTGCGTGGGGTTTCTCCGAGTATTCCGGAGAACATGCTTGCTCCCACGTTCCCAAAAAGTCCTCCGAAGGTTCACTCTAAAAGAACAAGCGGGGACCCCAGTTTGAGGCCCACTGACCTCGCGCTTCCTGCTTCCAGAGTGGATGGCAAGGAAGCCTCGGGCGTGCCGCAGCGGAGGCTCTCGTTCGACTGCAAGACTTCCAGGCCTGCGTTCGCTCAGCAAAGCGACATGGTCATCGGTCACACCGGCGGCAGGGACGGCGCGGAAAAGGTCAGTCGCCGTCTTCTCCAGCCGCGCCGTCTCCTTCCGAGCCTCCGCCAATAATGTTGCAAACGAACGTGCACGCTTCTCCTGCAGGCGTCGCGTCGACCGGGCAAGATCACGTCGGACGAGGACCTCGTGGATTCAGTTCACTCGCAACACTTTGCAGGTGAGAGGAAATGGCAGGTCACGGTCATAGTAGCAGCCCTAAAGATATGATATGCACACACAGAATATAATAAATTCCAACATTCTTGTTTTATAAATGTGACATATTCTTGGGTCGAACAGCTTCTGTCAATTAAATACATTTAATTAGAAGGTCATAGTGTATTTTAGGTTCATCCTGAAATGTCCCCCGATATCCCTACCTTTTCGGGAGTCGTGTTTGTTAACAGATTGAATTTGAAATCGGAAGTCATCAATTATTGTCCAATTTATGTTCAAAAGGAATTTGATGGGGGGAAATGCTGGTAATATCTGTTGTTCAATTTCAGGGCCGATTTTCTGGCAAACTGAAAACAGAGCCGTTTGTAGCCCTTTGGCCTTGAGTTTGACACCACCCGGGGTTGAATTTGCTCCATGTTGCCATCTCAACTTCAATTACTTGCGCACATTTGGGCTTCCTGAGGAAACTCTAATCAGTGCAGCAGCAGCAGCAAGCGAACGAATGAACGGATGATTGCAATTTTTGTCTCGAGTTCAGTGACTATAGTGACCGCCACAATTCGCAGGGGATAACGAGCCGCCAGTCGTTGCCCTCCCCCGGGCCCCCCGCCCCAAAAAAACAAAAAAGCCGTTTGTAATTGCCTACGGATGTCTCAAGGTGGCGCAAAGCACATCATACACACGGGTTCATTAAATGGAGTCGATATGATGTCTGTCTCCAGGAGTTCAAACGTTTGGATTGATTTGAGGGCTGCAGCTAACAATAATTTCAATAATTGATTCTTTTTTTTTTTTTTTTTTTATAAAACTTCCATCCTTTTATTCGAAAACACATGGGTATTTCATTTATTAAGGGAAAAAAACTATTCAAAGTTACCTGGCTCTGTGTGAAAAAGTACTGGCCCCCAAAACCTGGTTGGGCCAACTGAAATCAAGCGTTTTTTCGAGGACTGGCAATGAGTCTTTCACATCTCTGTGGAGATATTTTGGCCCACTCGTCTTTGCAGAATTGTTTGATTTCAGTACAGATGGAGGGTTTTCGAGCACGAACGGACTTCGGAAGGCCATGCCACTGCATTTCAATCGTCCGGACTTTGACAAAGCCGCTCCAAAACCTTCATTTATTTCTTTTTTTCATTCAAACATTTGACTTGCTGGTGTGTTTCGGATCGCTATCCTGCTGCAGAACCCAAGCGTGCTTCAGCTTGAGGTCACAAGCATTCTCCTTCAGGATTTTCTGGTAAAGAGCAGAATTCATGGCTCCATCAATCACGGCAAGTTGTCCAGGCCCCGAAGGAGCCAAGCAGCCCAAGATCATCACACTACCGCCACCATGTTTGCCTGTCGGTATGATGTTCTTTTTCTGAAATGCTGTGCTATCTTTACGCCAGATGTAACGAGACACACACCTTCCAAAAAGCTCAACTTTCATCTTGTCAGTCCATAGAATATTCTCCCAAAAGTCTTGGGAGGTTTTTGTTTGCAAACGTAAGACGAGCCTTTCTGTTCTTTTTGGTCAGCAGTGGTTTTGGCTTTTGAACTCTGCCATGGATGCTATTTTTGCCCAGTCTCTTCCTTATTGTTGCATCACGAACATTGACCTTAACTGAGGCAAGGGATGCCTGCAGTTCTTTCCAAGCTGTCCTGAGTTCCTTTGTGGCTTCCTGGACGAGTCATTGCTGTTCTCTTGGGGTAACCTATGTAGGCCGGCCACTCCTGGGAAGGTAAGGCTCGCTACTCTTCCATGTTTTCTCCGTTTAAAGATAATGGCTCTCACCATGGTTTGCTGCAGTCTTAAAGCTTTAGAAATGTTTTTGTAACCCTTTCCAGAAGGTTAGATGTTCATTAATTTCTTAGGATGGTGGCATTTTGTTGCAGCTTGATTATGTCGGGACAGATTCTGTTGAAGTGATTTCTTGATTGGCTTGGCTTGAGGCTTGGGGTTGGTCAGTAAAAATGAACTCGGCTTTCCAAAAATTGATTAGCTGCAGTTAATGAATTATTTAACAAGGGCGGCATTTAATTTTCCACACAGGGCCAGGCAGCTTTGAATAGATTTTATTTTATTTTTTCCTTTTAATAAATAAAATCACCGTTTAAAAACAGCATTTTGTGTTTACGTGGGTTATATCTTTATGTATATGGGTCTGATATTTACATTTGTTTGATCTTAAACATTAAAGTGGGGAAACTATGCAAAAATCTAAGAATTTGAGAAAGGGGCCCAATACTTTTTCATGGCACTTTATATATTGAATATATACTGTAAGTATATCATACGTTAAAATATGATTACTTTGTTGTTCAAATGACTCAAAAGGACTCAAAACTTAAAATTTTGTGTTTGGTTTGGGACTTGACTCGGAACTTGAGGCTTGCAAAGCAATGACTTGGTCCCACCTCCGGTTGTTGCAAACCATCTTCACATAAGGCTCATCAATAGTATTAGCTCGCTAACTAGCCTAAAAACACGCCCGCGACGTGACATTGTACAAATATACGCAACTCACACTTGACACAAGCGCGATGAAGTCCTTAAACTCACCTTTTGGTTAGGCAATACGGCCGTGCAAATTGTAACGGTAATGTAGTGGACTAGACGGGCTTGTTGGTTGCTGCGTTGGGAGAGGAGCAAAAACAAAGCTTCCCTTTCACTTTGACCGTCTACCTCACACCAGGCGCATTCAAGAATACAGCAACTCTAAATGAAACTTAAGAACACCGCCAAGTTCGTAACAAAGTCAAACATATTTGGTTTTGAGCTGAGCACAACAAGAGCGAATCGGTGTGTTTTTCAGCGACTAAAAACAAAAAGACAAATTGCGAATGCCGTGCAGGGGTGTGCTCACATCGCTTCCCGTCTTCCGCCACCGCAGGTTCCGTCGCTTCCACGTACACGCTGGACAGCGGAATCGGCACGTTCCCGCTACCCGACTGCGGCGACTGCGACGGCGGGGCGCCGGCTCGGGGCCTGTCCAAGACCGCGGCCGAGCGGCGCCCCTCGGGCTCGCCGGGGAGGCCCGGGCGACGGGCCCGCACCTTGGACCGGGAGCCCACGCCGCAGGAGGAGCGCTACGCGGCGGCGGCGGCGCCCAAGCGGGCTCTTCCCGACGCGGCGCAGCACGGCTCCAAGGAGGCGAGGGCGGCCGGCGTCGCCGGGGAAGGTGAACGCAGACGTCACGCTTGCGGGGAGAGAGAGAGGCCTTGCCTCGGCAGACGTCGCTCGATGCCGTCGGGTCGAAATCGAGTCGGCCGCTCTTGCCGTCGATGCGCACTTTAGTCACTTTGCACTCACTAGCGCTAGCACTTAGCCAGCTGCACTGACGCAATCACAATTCCTGTTTCTTGTAATGCTCTCGAAGCGGTCTCCGTATTGTCTTTTCCTTTGTGGCCTTCTCAATGAAACAAATAACGGACGTGATGCTGAGTTCACGTCTGAGCAGCTATCCATGAGCTAAACTGTGACGTTACCGTAGTTCAGCCGCCTTTCTTGGTTTTTGAGTGACGGATGAAGTTGTTGTCTCTTGTCTTTGAGTTGCTGACCTTCATGTTGCCATTCTCTCTTTTCCCATTTTATCAAAAGGATAATTAGATTCGACGCCGTTACCGATTATACGCAATTAGATAAAGTACACTGATACCTTATTTTATTTTTTTTCCAGAAATAAGTACTTACATTTGAGTACTTGCTGATACCCCCTCCTAGAAGCCGTCACCTTATCTTGGTGGTGGTGGAGGGGTTTATGTGCGCCAATGATCCAAGGAGCTAAGTTGTCTAGGGCTTCACGCCCCTGGTAGGGTCACCCAGTGCAAACAGGTCCTAGGTGAGGGTCCAGACAAAGCACGGCTAAAAGACCCCTATGATTAAAACTATTAATGGATCTAGGTTTCCCTTGCCCGGACGCGGGTCACCGGGGCCCCCCTCTGGAGCCAGGCCTGGAGGTGAGGCTCGAAGGCGAGCGCCTGGTGGCCCGACCGGGCACAGCCCAACAGGGTAACGTGGGTCCCCCTTCCCGTAGGCTCACCACCTGCGGGAGGGGCCATAGGGTTCGATTGCAGTGCGAGCCGTGCGGTGGCCGAAGGCGGGGACCTTGGCGATCCGATCCCCGGCTACTGAAGCTGGCTCTAGGGACGTGGAACGTCACCTCTCTGGCAGGGAAGGAGCCCGAGCTGGTGCGTGAGGTCGACAAGTATATAGTCGGACTCGCCTCCACACACGGCTTGGGCTCTGGTACCAGTCCTCTCGAGAGGGGTTGGACTCTCTTTCACTTTGGAGTTGCCCACGGTGAGAGGCGCCGAGCAGTTATTGCCCCCGGGCACGGCGCCTGTATGTTGGGGTTCACCCCGGTGAACGAGAGGGTAGCTCTGTCCGCCTTCAGGTGGGGGGGACGGGTCCTGACTATTGTTTGTGCTTATGCACAAAACAGCAGTTCAGAGTACCCACCCTTTTTGGAGTCCTTGGAGGGGGTGCTGGAGTTCTGCTGGGGGACTTCAATGCTCACGTGGGCAATGACAGTGAGACCTGGAAGGGCGCGATTGGGAGGAACGGCCCCCCGATCAGAACCCGAGCGGTGTTCTGTTATTGGACTTCTGTGCTCATCACGGCTTGTCCATAACGGCTCTGGATGTCATGGGGCCGTCCTGGTTGACACGTCTCTGCAACATCGTGTGGACATCGGGGACAGTGCCTCTGGATTGGCAGACTGGGGTGGTGGTCCCCGTTTTTAAGAACGGGGACCAGAGGGTGTGTTCCAACTACAGGGGGATCACACAGGAGGAGCAGTGTGGTTTTCGTCCTGTCCGTGGAACAGTGGACCAGCTCTACACCCTCGGCAGGGTCCTCGAGGATACACGGGAGTTCGCCTAACAAATCTACATGTGTTTTGTGGACTTGGAGAAGGCGTTCGACCGTGTCCCTCGGGGAGTCCTTCGGGAGTATGGGGTACCAAGGTCCCCGTATGACCGGAGTCAGAGTTTTTTCTGCATATCCGGCAGTAAGTCGTACTCGTTTTCGGTGAGGGTTGGACTCCGCCAAGGCTGCCCTTTGTCACCGATTCTGTTCATAACTTTTATGGACAGAATTTCAAGGCGCAGCCGAGGCGTAGAGGGGGTCCGGTTTGGTGGCCTCAGTATTGCATCTCTGCTTTTTGCTGATGCTGTGGTTCTATTGGCTTCATCAAGCCGTGACCTCCAACTCTCACTGGAGCGGTTCGCAGCTGAGTGTGAAGCGGTTGGGATGAGAATCGGCACCTCCAAATCTGAGATCGTGGTCCTCAGTCGGAAAAGGCTGGAGTGCCCTCTCCGCGTCGGGGATGAGATCCTGCCCCAAGTGGAGGAGTTCAAGTATCTTGGGGTCTTGTTCACGAGTGAGGGAAGAACGGAACGGGAGATCGACAGGCGGATCGACGCGGCGTCTGCAGTGATGCGGACTTTGCATCGGTCCGTTGTGGTGAAGAAGGAGCTAAGCCGAAAGGCCAAGCTATCGATTTACCGGTTCCTCCCCTCACCTATGGTCACGAGCTGTGGGTCGTGACCGAAAGAACGAGATTTCCTCCGCAGGGTGTGCGGGCTCTCCCTTAGAGAGAGGGCGAGAAGCTCGGTCATCCGGGAGGATCTCAGAGTAGAGCCGCTGCTCCTCCGCATTGAGAGGAGCCAGATGAGGTGGCCGGGGCATCTGATTCGGACGCCTCCCCGGTGAGGTGTTCCGGGCACGTCCCACCGGGAGGAGCCCCCGGGGACGACCCAGGACACGCAGGAGAAACCGTCTCTCTCGGCTGGCCTGGGAGCGCCTCGGGATCCCCCCGGAAGAGCCGGATGAAGTGGCTGGGGAGAGGGACATCTGGGCGTCCCTGCTAAAGCTACTGCCCCCGTGACCCGACCTCAGATAAGCGGTAGAAAATGGATGGATACTCGCTGATACGGATACAGTTAGCGTAACGGTTGAATCCAAATGTAATCCTCACGGGATCTCCCGCCGTGACGACGTGGCCCGTGCATTCGGGACCATTGCTTGGGCACACTACACAAAAAATAAACACAACTGACTGGATTGAAAAGTCGGGGTCAAAACCCAGTCGGTCTCGTGAATACCAAGTGGAAGTCCAGTGAAGTCTTTCTTAAATTGTTAGATTGAACGATCGGCCCCCGTCCTAAATTGGGGGTTTAAGTCCGACTCCGGCCAAGTCATGTGACTCGAGTATTAGTACCGCAATATGAATTGTATGCAGCGTAGCAGATGTAAATGGTTTCCCGGATGTCTTTCCTGCGTCCTTCCGCAGACAAAGAGGCCCGCGGACCGCACGTGTTCTCGCCTCGCTCCAAGACGTGGACCTTCGCCAACCTCAAGACTCCGGCGGGACCCGCAGACGTGTACCTGGCCGTGGAGGAGGAAGAGGAGGAGGTGGTGTCCTTCGGCACGCCCTTCAGAGCGGTAGGCCCCTTTTCATCGACATCGGAAATGACTTGAAACGTGAGAAAAGCCTTCCACGATCCGCAGAGGTGAAATTCAGGGTTGAAAGCAGAGCTGCCTGTTACTGCAGTAACACCGATCGTTCGGGATATTGGGAAAAGAATCTGACCCGACCGTCGCGTCCACGTTGCACGCCGTTTTCTTCCGGCCCCCGGCTGCCGAGGCGAAAGTCTCTCCTTGCGTCCGGTGTCGACGCAATGTAAGTCGCTGATCATCGCCTCCACGCTAACAAATAAGTTCCACTTCTTCGCGTGCTTCTTGAAAAGGCGTCACAGAGGGAGGACGAGGAGTGGATAGGCCAAGACCAAGACCATGTCAAAGTTACATGCATTCGCAAAATAGCGAAATAAGCGGTTGAACTTTGAAAATCAACAAAATCACAGGCCAATTAATACGCGTTCAGAGCTATAAATACAAAAAATGACTACAAAATGAAGAGAATAGACTGTTGGGAATAAAGTGATACCATTTCATTGAACAAATATTTTAGTGTAGGCTGACAATGTAATTGCATCTGAAAGTCGTCCCCGTCTTGCTCCTCCCCAGAACCTGAAAGCCAGCGGCCCGTCTTCCAGCCACGCGGCGGAGCCCGGCGGCTCGCCCGGCCCGGCCCAGTCGGGAATGAGCCGCCGGGGGAAGTACCGCGCCCCCGGCGTTCCGGAGATGAGCCGGGAGGCCGGGCTGGAGCTGCTCAGGGAGCGGCCGGAGGAAGCGCCGTCGCCCGGCCGGCCGCGGGTTCCCGAGACGCCCGAGTCCCTGAGCGACTCGCTCTACGACAGCCTGTCGTCGTGCGGCAGCCAAGGATGATCGGCGCGCCGGAGAATCCGGATTACCAAATCGCGAGCGGGCGAGGACGACGAGACTTCTCCTCAGGATCTCCGGTCCGGAGCGCAAAATGACGGCTGTCCTGCAAACGCGCGGGCCAGCTGACCAATAGCACAAGAGGCATCCAGCTTGAGAGTTTCTCTCATCATTCTGGTTCTTTTTGCGCATCCAGGATGCTCATCCTTTCACGACATGTACTTGGGGCAGCGCATCTGAAGTAAAAAAACAAAACAAAGAATGTTCATCGGATTTGTTTTTTTTTTCCATGTTAAAAGCGGTCACATTTTCAATGTAAAAATGACTATTGATCATGTTGATTTTAATTTTGCGACCTCAGAATTTTGTCAGAAAATGTCTGTTTGAAGCCATAATCCATTTAAAGGTAATATATACCAGCAATAATATCGAGAAATGGCTACGCCATTCAATATTTCTATTATTTATTTGAAATGTACATCTGATCTTTCTGTGAAAATGCAAGTCTCCTCCCCTAGTTGAGTTCCTATTTTCCAATTTCAACACATTGCTGTTCAGCCACTAGATAGCAGCTCCCCTGTACGTACTGCCCTTTTTCAACTTTCTATTAAACGCTTTTCATTTCGTTCGTGTGTGCAGTTATTACCTTGTCCCGTGTGCAAATGGTTGGGAGTATCCCTACAACAAAGCAAACTTGTTAAAACACATTTACAACCGTCACATTTGACCCTACGATCGCTTCAAGGAGACACCTTATCAGAAGTGAGGAAATGAGAACTTCTTCCAAAAGTGCTGTGGTTACAGTTCTAAGATGAGACTTGATTTCAAGCCGTCACAATGAGATTTAAAACAAGCGGTGGTCACTTTGGGCTGTTGCTCTGCCAGGATTCACTTTTGTCAACTGTTGACTTTGCATCTCTTCGTGACGCCTTTAAATGTAATTACAACTGGGCTCCCCCGCCCCCTTCCCTCCAACTTGGTAACCCTGATAGGCCATCTGTCGAATGTTGGGAATTGCAAAATGGATTTTTTCTTCCCCCTTGCAGGTCAAACCTCCAAACAATTTGCCGCATCTAAATACTTCACTTGAACAAAGCGTGCATTCAACATTTATTTGAGCAAATGTATCAAATTATTACTTTACCTTTTACATCCACAAAATATTTTTTTCACAGTATACGCTTGAAAATGTAAGGTTAACTTCACTTCATTTGGCAAACTATCAGACACTGGTGTAATTTACAAGAAGCAAGAAAAAGCGCAGTCAAAAAACTTGGGCAAAGGCCCTCAAATGGGATCTGGAAAAGTCAACGCAGGACTTCCGAGGACATTTGGGAAGGGGTGCCAGCGTCCGAATCGCACTCAGCTAAACAAAAGAAGAAACTCAGAAATGAAGCAAATCAATGCATGTGGTCACGTAACTCGCTAAAAGGGAGCCCATCATTGGGACGCGAAAGAACTGCAGCAAAGCCTCGACTGAGGCGGGCATGTCACAGCGCAACGCTGCCCTCTACAGGCCAAACATTCACTGCAGGGTTAGCCTCCTCTCGCTCCCGGGACTAGCATTAGTTTACACGGACGGACAAACTATCGACCCTCGGAAGTTTGACAGGAAAGAAAGATCAAATCATTTTCAATCAGATCGTAAGACCGCAGGAGCTCGTTTAAGAAAAAGTCAGAAGTAACGAGCGCGCCGCAAATCGAGTCTCGTCGGACAGGTCGACTCGTTTTCAGCCACGCAACTCGTCTACTTCTTCTCCTTCTTCTTGTCCTGAAACAAGACGAGAGCAAAGACGACATAAGCTCTCAGCGGACGCTCTGTGTACCGGCTACTCGGTTTACAGACGGACCTTGTCGTTGAGGGCCAGGATGACCATCAACTTCCTGAAGATGGTGATGAAGTCCAGGAACAAGTCCACGCAGTGCCTGCACGCGGGCAACAACAAACAGCAGGTTGACATGCGCCCAAAGTGGAACGGCAGCACCGCGACGCGGGACGGGCCCGTCCCCTCGCTCACCACACATAGTCCTTGTCTCCGTTCTCCGCCTTCTCGATGATGAGCTGAGTGTCGAACAGGACGAAGCCGCACATCAGCAGAAGACCCAGGTACACGTGAGCCTGGGAGGAGGAGGGAGCCCAGATCCAAACGCACGCTCAAACAGAGCGACAAACACAGAGAAAGAGTGAACCGGAGCGAGAGAGAAAGACAGCGAGAGCAGCAGAAAAAACGATTCCGAGCCAGACGGCGACACGACGATTCCGACTGACCTTGAAGAGCACCACGGATCCGAAGAACGCGTTCAGGAGGGACGTCAGGAAGAGGATGGACAGGCCCGACATCAGCGTGCCTGTCGACGAAGACGAAGCCGTCAGAACGCGCGCGGCGCCACGTAGCGCTTTCGTAATATTCTTCTACACGCCAGCCGAACTCAACACCGCAGACCAACTCCGGCTTCGCAAGCGCTCCTCCGAAGCGGCAAGGGGCAAAATTAGAGAAGGACTTGATGTTTCGCCGATACGAAAAGACTCGCTAACGCCGTGCTCACGTTTGATATCGGTGAGCAATAGGCTAATAGACAAGCCCGACTTGTGATGGAATATGCGTGTGGAAATGTATTCATGTTCCTACTAAAATTTTTGGAGGTGCAACCAACAAATCGATGATCAACTATTTTGATAATCGATTCATGATTTATGGACCTCGTTCTACTCAATTGTTCAAATCCTGAGAAGAGTCTCCTCTCCTCCCAGTGTAAATGTCAGAGCACTTGACAATTCAGGCTCGCTTTTGCCCGTCTCCCCTTCATCCGAGCCGATGTCGTCATCGGATAAAGCGATCTTTGCGATCCAAACGTCAAGTCCATTGTTAGTGGCCAGATCAGGTTATTTGACAAGTCAATTTCTCCTTTGAATCGAATGTTTTCATGCACTCAAGAGCAACACACGTGTTCATGAGTGAGTTCATCATTCGCAGTTAACTTTGGAGAAGGCATCTGAACACAAAAATGCTCAAGGATTGTTTGTTTTGGAACGAAAGGAATTTGTCAAACTCATACTCTGCTGTTTACTCGAGGCCAAGCACACATCTGTTGTAGTCTGCCAAACCGGAAGAGGGTAAGCCGTAACATCCGTCACTATTGTCACTTCGTGTACGGTCCCCTTCAAAAGTATTGGAACGTCAAGGTCAATTCCTCTTTTTGCTGTATACTGAAGACATTTGGGTTTCAGATCAAAAGATGAATATGAGACAAAAGTTCAGAATTCCAGCTTTTGGTTCACGGTATTGACATCTACGCGTCTTAAACAACTCCGGACAGAGCACCTTTTGTTTGAAGCCACCCACTTTTCAAGGGAGGAAATGTATCGGAACAGACATTGTTAAAAGGAACTTCAAGTGAACAACATTGAATATTTGGTGGCATAATCCTTACTTGCAATATCTGCATCAAGCCTGCGACTCATTGACTTCACCAGACTGTTGCATTCTTCACTTGAAATGCTTTTCCGGGCCTCGACTCCACCCTCTTTCAGTTCTCGTTTGTTTCTGGGTGTTTCTCCCTTCAGTCTCCTTTTCAGGAGGTAAAATGAATCCTCTATTGGGTGGAGGTCCGGTGATTGACTTGGCCAGTCTTAAGACCTTGCACTGTTTCCCCCCTGATGAAGTCCTCTGTTGTGTTGGCGGTGCGTTTTGGGTCATTGTCTTGTTGCATGACGAAGCTTCTCCCGATTAGTTTGGATGCTATTTTCTTTAAATTGCCAGACAAAATGGTTTCGTAGACTTTAAAATTCATTCTGCTGCTTCCATCATGAGCGACATCATCAATCAAGACGTGTGAGCCCGTTCTAGCAGCAGCCAATGCGAGACCAAGCCCTGACATGACCTCCACCATGCATCACAGATGAGACTGTGTGTTTTGGATCAGAAGCACATCCTACTTTCTCCATACTTTGGCCTTTCCATCACTTCGCTAGAGGTTAATCTGTCTCATCAGTCCAGAAAACTTTGTTCCGAAGCTTTTGTGGCTCATCTCTGGACTTCTTCGCAAAATCCAATCTGGCCTACGGATTCATTTCGCTGCGTCTTGTGATATGGCCTGTATATTTCTTCTTTCGAAGTCCTCTTCTAACAGTGGATTGTGATACCTTCACTGCTGCCCCGTGGCGGTTGGCAGTGATGTCACTGACCGTTCTCTTTGGGTGTTTCTTCACAGCTCTCACAATGCTTCCGTCATCAATTGCTGTTGATACCCTTGGCCGACCTGTTCGATGTCTGTTGCTCAGTACACCAGTAGGTTCTCTCTTTTTCTGGACATTCCAAATTGTTGCATTGCCTCTGCCCAATGTTTGTGCAATACCTCTAATCGATTTTCCGTCTTCTCGCAGCTTCAAAACGGTTTGCTTTTCACCCATAGACAGCTTTCTGGTCTTCATGTTTGCTTAACAGCAAAAACAGTTTACACGGGTGAAACCCAAAACCAAAAACAAGCACTAATGTTTCAGCCATCACTCTAAAAGGCAACACCTTAGCAACTAGAAGCTCACTCGAAAAGTGGATGGCTTCAAACAAAAGGTGCTCTGCCGAGTTGTTTGCCACCATGAAATAAAAGCTGGAATTCTGAACTTTTTTCTCATATTCATCTTTCGATTTGAAATTCAAATGTCTTCAGTATACAACAAAAACAAAGGAATTGACCTCGTCGTTCCAATACTTTTGGAGGGGACTGTACGAGTAGAAGTCAGCTTCCCAATACGTTTGTTGCGCTAGGGCAAAGTAGTTTCAGAAGTGCGTGTCAACAGGTTACCTCCGAGGAACAGGTAGCTCCTGCGTTTGGCGTAGAGGGCGCTGAGAGTGAAGCAAATGAAAATAAGCGAGGTTCCCATGAAGGCTGTGACGATGATGCTGAAAACAAACGAGGGAAAAAGAATGTAAGCGATTTGATAAATCATCCGAAAGCAAGACAGTGGGCACGAAACGGAAAAAGACTGAAAATCAACTAGAAAAGCAGTTGTGTCAATCAGACGATGAATACTACAGTCGTCATCATTACACATACGCAGCTGTTCCGTCTTTGGGGACAAAGAGCAGCAGCATTAAGAGATCACGACTTGACATTTCTATCGGTCAACTGGAATCCGAGCGTTTGCTGCCCCCGACAAATACACCCAGCTTGTCTGTGAAATTCAGGTTTGTAAACCACTGTAATGACTAACAGCTGCCAGTCGACGGTGGCGCTTTGGATTTGAGATCAGCACAGCTTTTGAGTAAAAAAAAAATTAATAAATTGAGATTTGGGCGGGGGGGGGGGTTAATCTCATCGTGGAACGTCCATTATGAGGGAGAGGAAATGCCAAAATGTTGAACGTCCGTTAAGTTTCGGCACCCCTCATTCCAACAGAGTACGTATATTCATGATCGCAAAAGATTATGTGTCGCAGGAGGTCGTAGAAAGGGTGTGTCACCATCGTGAGAAAAGATCACGCAGCTGCCGGAGTGAATGGCATTTTAGAAACGTTCCTGAGACCGCGTCTTCCAAATACGAGCGGGGTTGGGCACCGAGAACCGGTTGGAACCGGGACTAACGTTCCGGTTCTCCCGGAATCGTTCAAATTGTAAAAAGTCGGTTCCCAGCTTCGGTGCATGGTCCCCCCCACCACGAAGCAGCAGCGGCGGAAACCAACGAAGAAGGGGTGAAAACCAACGCGCGTGAAGATGCGCTTGTGCCCAACGGCGGCGGCGAACAAAATTGTGTCTCAATGACCGTTCGCCTGAGTTCAACACTTGGAATAAGATTTGATGATGCTAAGGAGGCTTTTGCGATGTGGAGCGTCTGACGCACTACGAGCCTCAGCCTACACCGTGTGGAACTCTCAGTCAATTGGGTGAGTGAAACAATAAAATATGTCTATGCCAACATTGAAACAGCTAACAAGATAAACGGTTGCTTGCACTTTTGCACTGATGGTTTTTAGCGTTTATTTTAGTCTTCAAACCAACGTAAGAGCCGATGACAGAAAAACAAACAAAAAAAAAGCTTAACATTGAGCTAAAAACGTCACCGTAGCAACTTTACATCACAATGAATTGGGACAAAATTCACAAATGACTCATAGTATCACAAACCCTAACCTTGTGCCTCATCGGTGGGTAGGGAAAGGAACCAACGTTTTATAGCATTTGGTTCCATCCATTTAAAAATAAATGAATAAATAAAATCACCGGTGCCATGGGAAGTTACATTTCATGCAAAATGCTGAGTTCCGGTGCGTACCCTTCAAAATAAAAGGCTACAAGTTTAAAACAGGAAGTCAAGTTACAACTTCAACATATAAACCACGACGTGATTAAACGGTCCCAAATAACGATTTTAACAATACTGTATTCAACTTTTAGCTGATACATTAATTAATGAACATTAAGTCCATTGGGTTAGTGCCACACACATTGCCTTTTGGTTCATAGGTTTGATATTGATACTGGTTATAAAGAAACCAGTGTCAAATGTTCATTTTAGTCTATGCTGCGCGCAGGCTGCAAAGAAAATGGATGTTCATAATTTGGACACCCTTTATTTAAACCATGCAAACTTTTTTGACCCAGCCCCCTAAAAGAATGGGAATCAAAAACCGTTTGTAACTGGAATCGAAATAAGGACCCAGAAGCGCTCAAATTCAATGCAGCCCTATGGCGGGCACAAGCCAATGCAAACTGTAGGCCGGTCGCAAGCCCGGATAAAACCAGTGGGTTGCGTCAGGAAGGGTGTCCGTCTTAAAACTTTGCCAAACAAACACGAGCGTTCATCCAAAGAATTCCATACTGGATCGGTCGTGGCTCGGGTTAACAACGTCAGCCACCTGCAGGGCACCGGTGGAAATTCAGCTACTGTGGGTCGAAGTCGAAGAAGAGGTGGAAAGCGGGTTTTTCAGCAGAAAGAGAAGAGGAAAGCACAGAGCCTAGAACTGAATGTGGGGACTTTGAATGTTGGGACGATGACAGGAAAATCTCGGGAGCTGGTTGACATGATGATTAGGAGAAAGGTTGATGTATTGGGTGTCCAGGAAATCAGGTGGAAAGGCAGTAAGGCTAGAAGTTGAGGGGCGGGGTTTCAATTATTTGACCATGGTGTAGTTGGGAAGAAAATGGAGTCGGGGTTATTTTAAAAGAAGAGTGGGCTAAGGATGTCTTGGAGGTGAAAAGAGCATCAGATCGAGTGATGAGGCTGAAACTTGAAATTGAGGGTGTTAGTATACGGGAAGTCCTTGATTTACGAACGAGTTCCATTCCTACGCTGGCGAAGTAACACGAATTTCCGCGTAAGTCGGATTTCCTCGTTCAAGTCGAAATTTACGGCGAAATACTTCTATTACGGGTATTGTCTCACGTGATTGTGACAGCAAGCTCAGTGTGTGTGGGCGTCGATGTGCGAGTGAGGCGGGACTGCGAAGGAGGAAGGAGTGCGCACAGTAGCAAGTGTAGTGACGGCGAGCGGGGAAGAGTTAGCGATTAGCGGAGGACCCGTTGACGTCGAAAGTGCAGAGGAGCTCTTAAAGCCGCTAAAGCGGAAAATCAGTGCTTCGTGCCTTTATTGTTGCCGCCACCCGCCTCAGAACAAGGGTGATGTGCAGAGCTGTGGGAACTATCGAGAAATAAAGTGGACGAGCCACACAATCAAGTTATGGGAAAGAGTCGTGGAGGCTCGACTCAGGACAGATGTGAGTATTGGCGAGCAACAGTATGGTTTCATGCCTAGAAAGAGTACCACAGATGCATTATTTGCCTTAAGGGTATTGATGGAGAAGGACAGAAGGAGCTACATTGTGTCTTTGTAGATCTAGACAAAGCCTATGACAGAGTACCCAGAGAGGAACTGTGGTACTGCATGCGGAAGTCTGGAGTGGCAGAGAAGTATGTTAGAATAATACAGGGCATGTACGAGGGCGGCAGAACAGCGGTGAGGTGTTCTGTAGGTGTGACAGAAGAATTTAAGGTGGACGTGGGACTGCATCAGGGATCAGCCCTGAGCCCCTTCCGGTTTGCAGTGGTGATGGATAGGCTGACAGATGCGGTTAGACTGGAATCCCTGTGGACCATGATGTTCATAGATGACATTGTGATCTGCAGTGAAAGCAAGGAGCAGGTGGAGGAACAGTTAGGAAGATGGAGGCATGCACTGGAAAGGAGAGGAATGAAGATTAGCCGAAGACAGAATATATGTTCATGAATGAGAGGGGTGGTGGGGGAAGAGTGAGGCTCCAGGGAGAAGAGGTAGCAAGGGTGGAGGACTTGAAATACTTGGGGTCAACCGTCCAGAGCAATGGTGAGTGTGGTCAGGAAGTGAAGGAACGGGTCCAAGTAGGTTAGAACGGGTGGAGGGAGGTGTCGGGTGTGTAATGTGACAGAAGAGTCTCTGCTTGGATGAAGGGCAAAGTTTATGAAACAGTGGTGAGGCCAGCCATGATGGACGGATTAGAGACAGTGGCGCTGAAGAGACGACAGGAAGCAGAGATGGAGGTGGCGGAAATGAAGATGTTGAGGTTCTCTCTTGGAGTGAGCAGGTTGGAAAGGATTAGAAATGACTTCATCAGAGGGATAGCCAAGGTTCGATGTTTTGGAGACAAAGTTAGAGAGAGCAAACTTGGATGGTTTGGACACATCCAGAGGAGAAATAGTGAGAGAAGGTTGATGGATGACATGAGGGCAGTTGGTGTTCGAGAGGAGGATGCAGGAGATAGGCTTGCATGGAAAAGGATGACGCGCTGTGCCAACCTCTACAGGGACAAGCCGAAAGGAAAAGAAGAATCACCACACAATTTCAAATGATGCCTAACCCGAAATACGACACCTCTCTTTACCAAAATGTTTCGATGTGGATTTTCCGATATGGACTCCAGATTATAGTCCAACCAATGAAGCCAACCTGCATGATTTTGGAATGCGGGAGGACGTCGGAGTACCCGGAGAAAACAAACTGCACCCAGTAGGAGGATTACGTGACAAAGCGGACTTCAAGCGTGCCGTTGCGGCCTTCGTGTTACCCGACGGCACTCATTACGCAAGAATTTACGTACCTGGGGTTGACAGCGATGACAAAGTCCAGCGTGGGGCCAAGGCCGACGCCTGGAGGGAGCAAGTTGGAAAAGAACCCGGTTAGTCAGGCCCCGACACCGAAGAGTCATATGTTCGGCGAGCGGCCGGCGCCGGGTACCGTTGAGGAAGGCGAATGCCGCCAGGATGGCCAGCCTCTTCCTCTCCGTCTCGGCGTTGTGCGGCATCGTGGCGAGCCACGCCATCAGGCCCAGTGACGCCAGCGCAAACAGCACGCCGCCCTGACAAGCGAACGCACAACTCCGGTCACTCATCTGGAACCGACGCTAAACGGAAGGGCATTCGTCGAGGGCTGAGCCATAAAGTCGGTTTGACGTCACATAACAGAACGGATCCGTGCTTGCGTTTGGAAATCACGTTTCTTTTCCCCAAATGTATTGACTTCATTCTCCTCAAATTTTTATTCTTCTCTTCAGCACCCCATAATGGTGACACTGAAAAAGGGTTTGCGAGTTGCCAAGTTTATTAAAAATACATTTTAAAACAAGTTCTCACACGTTATCTGACTTGTGTTGCCGAGTTGAGACGGAGTTTTTTTCAAATGCGAGTTGCAAGCGTTGACTCGATTCAACTCGCTAGTCAACCAGCGGCAGTTTGGCAGATCGTCAATTCTTCAAACCAGCACAGAGCTTGTTTGCCTGAGGAAAGTCCCATTAGCTTAAGGCTAACACACAATGTAAAATGCCATAGACAGGCAAACAAATAGCACTGTGTTCTAAAACTTCAAGCAAGCGATATTGGACGACTATTACTGCAGTTTACAGAGGAGTTGTGACCGTCTCCATTTATATCTGGATGGAAGTGTTATACCGCCCCCTGGTGGCCAAGGTGCGCACAACAGAAGGACTCAGAATCAATTCATTATGATGCATGAGCTTGAATTTTTGACATTTTATTGAATTAGGTCCATGCTTTTCAAATGTACAATATTACAGAAAACATTACAAATATTTTTGGGGAGCGGCTGGAACAGATAAACGGCGTTTCTGAAATTTCAATGGGGAAAGATGATTTGACACACACACACACACACACACTCACTTAATTGCCAAAAGTATTCGCTCACCTGCCTTGACTCACATATGATTCTAAATCCATATGGGTTAATATGATGTTGGTCTACCTTTCTGCAGCTGTAACAGCTTCAACTCTTGTGGGAAGACTTTCAACAAGGTTTAGGAGTGACTTTATTGGACTTGTTGCCCATTCTTCCAGGAGCATATTTGTGAGGTCACACACTGATGTTGGACGACAAGGCCTGGCTCACTGTCCAATCCAAATCAACCCAAATGCGTTCTATGGGGTTGAGGTCAGGACTCTGCGCAGGCCAGTCAAGTTCATCCACACCAAATTCTCTCCTCCATGTCTTTATGAACCTTGCTTTGTGCACTGTTGCACAGACATGTTGGAACAGGAAGGGTTGCCAAACTGTTTGCCTGCCCAAAATCTCTTGGTATGCTGAAGCATTCAGAGTTCCTTGCACTGGAGCCCAGGGGCGAATATTTTGGACATTTCCAACTTTGTGGGAACAGTTTGGAGACAGACCTTTCCACTTCCAACATGTCTGTGCACCAGTGCACAAAGCAAGATCAATGAAGACACGGATGAGAGAGTCCTGACCTCAACCCTATTGAATACTTTTGGGATGAATTTGAGCGCAGACTGAGAGCCAGGCCTTCTTGTCCAACATCAGTGTGTGACCTCACAAATGAACCTCTAGAAAAATTGGTAAAATTCCCATAAACACACTCCTAAAACCTTGTGGAAAGCCTTTCCATAAGAGTTGAAGCTGTTAGAACTGCAGAGGGTGGACCGACGTCATGTTGAACCCTATGGATTAGGAATGGGAAGTCACTTTAATTCATATCTGAGTCAAGCAGGTGAGCAAATACTTTTGGCAATATAGTGTACGAGTGTCTTGAGTTGCGACACGGGACAAATTCAACTCATATCTGAAGGCACGGCTGGCTACATTTTGTTGGCGATTCCGACCTCCAGAAACAAATCTTTTGGAATGTGACCCCAATCTTTTAGGGGGTTCGGCCCGTTCCTCCTTGCGGCACCTCCCGAGCTTCATCGGGGTAATGAACATTTTTGATTCCGTTTTGAAGCAAAGCTGGAACATAATTAAATGCTTTCCAGAAGCACTGCATCTTCAAATCTTAAACGTGCGCTTTGACCTGCTGTACTTACGCTCGGCAACGTTTCACGGGCACACCCGTAAACAGTCATCGGCGAGTGTGCAACATGCAATAACCCGAGTCAGTATACAATATATAGTAAATATTACCTGGAAGAGGCGCAAGACGACACGCGTGTAGGCGCCGGCTGCGGCCACAAACATGCACGCTGCCAAACTGGAGTAGACATTCTTCAAGTGCAGCTGGGTGGAATGAGATCTGCAAGCCAGATAAAAGCATTCGCTGAGCACGGCGCAGATAAGGAACAAGTCTGACGTGCGTGTCGTCCGTCACATGGCGTACATTTGGGAGAACTTGAAGACGGCGTCCAAATTGATGTTGCGCTCAAACACGTTCATGATGCAACGAGTTGATAGCTGATACCTGAGGAAACAAAGAAAATTGGAGCTTGTTCAAGATTCCTCTTGAATGAGAAATAACCTTGAAATATCTTTTCTCATTGTTGAGCTGCTTTGAGACAATTAAAATCAAGCATAACTCAGTTCCGAGTTCACTTTGACTTTAGCCGTTTAGTTTACTGTCTAGGCTTTTTTTTTTTTTTGACACATTTAGAACGTGAGCACTTTGAAAAAAACTTTGTTGTGATTGTTATATTGATTGAATAATTTACCTTTGTCTTACAGGTACAACAATTATCATATCGTTTAGAGGTCATGTAACTTAAACTTGTCCAAATCCTCCAAAATTGCAGCCTCTCAACAGAAATATTTTCAGATTTCTGTAAGTCCTCCACAAAAGCAGATTGATTATCAGAATCATTTTTATTTGCTAAGTATGTCAAAAACACAAGGAATTTAATAGTTGGAGCCGCTCTAGTACGACAAGTCAATTAACAATACTTTTGAGACGTCAAAAACATAAAAATACAGTCACTGAGCAATAAAAGTGTGCTAATGTGTGTGTGTGATAATGGCGATACATTTTTTTGGTGCAAAATTATATTTATCTCTAATCAAACATCTGCTTTGACTTTGGAAAACAATCAACATTTTTGACGATTTTCTGACAGATGTTACGGACCAAACCAGTAAGCAGTTTATGTTTGTGCATTTTCGGCATAATGCCCTTTTTTGAGGGATGTTTTATTTATATATAAAAAAAAAAAAAAAAAAACATTTATCAATTAACCATAACAAAAATGACAGCTGAATAAATGTAAAATAAGCCTCAGTTGCAGTCCTAAAAATACAAAAATACAATAAAAACAAGGAAATGAAAATTTACAATTTGAGTATTTCACAAGGGCGTACTGACCTTCGGAAAAGGGAAAAAAGTAGAAGTTAAAACTCCGACGGCGCTTTCAACATCAGCTAAGAAAAGAAACGCTCGTCAACCGAGAAGTGTCACCGAAATAGAAGCTTTGCGCCAAGCTCGTGATTTTAGGCCAGGAAGCTAACACGTCAAGATGCGTTTTGAGACCGGCTGGCTTGCTTTCAAATGAGCTCGCCAACTTGTCCCGTCGGTTCGTTACTTCCTCGAATTGAGGCGTTTTTCTTCCTCGTTCGACGCTCGAGTTCGTGATTTCGGCTTTCGTTGTTTGCCTTTCGCCTTACTGCGTTCGAACGACACAAGAAAAAGGTTTATGATGAAGTATTGGAATTGACAAGGTGGGGACCGCAGGCCGAGCAACGCTTGGTTTGCTGCGTGTTCTTACTAGCTAACGGCGCTAAGCTAACGTCGGCTCGCCACCATTTCGTCCAAACCTCAACACTTAACTCGAAAAACAAACGCCGAGCCATGTAGCCAACGTGTGCGCGTTTCCTAAGGACATACTGTTTGTGTGTGCGTGTCTTTCACCTGCCGACGCTCCTGCGACTCGCTAATTTGGGTGCCTTTGCTTTCGGTGCGATTCGGTCGTGTCACTAAAGCCAGGACGTGACGTGACGTGACGTGTCCTGCGCACCTCAGGCGAACAAAACGACGCGTGGACAAGTCACGGGAGAGGGCGCCATTTTGTTACCCAGCTTGACCTGACGCCACAATGCAACCCAATTGACCGGATGGACGCAATATGTATATTTTATGTTGACCTGAGACTATTTTCATGGTCGGTTAGTGAAATGTTAAAGAAATCGGCTTCGATTATAAGACGTATGTTTTTTCTTTACCACGGCGAATACCTGCGTTTTAAGAAACACAAAGCAAATTCACGATTCACTTTTTGTACGGAAGTCACGATGCTAGATTTTGTTTACCTCCCGCAAACGTCGTCTTTTGGGGTTTTTCGACATACGATGCATGCACACGGCTTGCGTGGGATGACTGGAACAGCCTCAAGCGACTACTTTGCCAAAAAGCCCCAAAGTGTCCGAGGCAAGGCTGTAAACAGAGACAACGTGGCGCCCGCAAAACACCTGGCCTTGATTTAGCCGATGCGTAGCAATGCGTTGAGTTCATCGAGTGTCCGGACTCTTTGAACGCGCACACGCAGTGCAGCGGCCGCCCGATGTCACCATGGAAACGCCCAGCGACGTGGACTCCATTTCTCTCCCTCTCGCATTTTGCGGCCTGACCTCATAATGTCAGCAATACCAAATGTGAAACCTCAACGACAATATATTTGAGGCGTGTGCTATTTGGATTGAGGATACGTTATAAACCAAAGTGTAACCTTTGCAAGTCAACGACCAAATCTTATGTTTACAATATTACCGTTGTCATAGCTGGATGACGCAAGTTCGGTCCAGAAGACTGAAAATGCTGCAATATATATTATGGTTACTTATTCTATTTGTCAGAGGCGGGTAGAGTAGCCAAATATTGTACTCAAGTAAGAGTACTGTTACTTTAGAATAATTTGACTCGAGTAAAAATAAAAAGGAGCCATCCAAATATTTACTTGAGTAAGCGTACTCAATGAAAAACCGACTCAAGCAAAGAGTAATTTGTGAGTCACTTCTGATTTATTATTCTTTTTTTAAATCAGAGCATGAACATCGAATAAAATACAATTTAAAAAAATAATATACGGGTGTGGACACACACCTGCCACCGTTTCCATTTTGAACTGCCCAAACCCCAACGACACGTGCGCCGGGCCCGACAGAAACATGATTTGCTTCTTTCGCGCCAATGACTTCATGAAGCGGAAGTTTGCTGTGTGGGCGTGCCTGTGCCACACCGTAGCTAATGTTGCCATATCCGCTGCCAAAACAACAATAGAAATAAAGAAATATCTACTTACCGCAAGGTGTTTTCTCAAGTTAGAAGTGGGCTGAAATTTCCAAGTTTGGCCAGTCACAATTGAAGAGCTGCATGTTAAAGCTATTGTTTTTTTTTGTATTCTGTCAAGTGAACAGAGTCAAGTGTCAAGTTTTCCCCCCCTCAGATGAGTCGTCTTGATTGGCTCGCGAAGGCTACGTGCGAGGTCATGTGACTGCCTTGTGTCGTCTGATTGGTGAATTGGAGTCAAATTACTTGAGTGATCCCGTTTGATTGGCGCAACGGCGCCCTATGCGGAAGTCGAAGACGGAGTCTAAAAATAGACACGCACGCACGCGCAAGAAGGGAGACATAAAAGTAGCGAACGGCATGTCGATCATTGTAACGGAGGAAAAGTATCGATCCTTCTTCACATAAATACTCAAGTCAAAGTCAAATGTACAGTGCATTTAAAGTGCTCTGTCAAGTACCGTTTATGGAAAATGTTACTTGAGTAAATGTAACGGAGTAAATGTAGCGCGTTACTACCCACCTCTGCTATTTGTATATTATTTTATTAGTCAATAAGTTTGTATTTAAAAAAAAAAAAAGACATCACTTCCGGCTTATAGGAAAAAAAACAGGACTATACTGATCATTTCTAACGTGCCTTGACAGAATACGGCGACGTTTTTGTATTACATAGAGTGGTGCGCAAGGGAAAAAAAAAAAAAGTAGAAAAGTAGTACCCCAGTTTGTCACCGAGTGCTCGCCTTCGGTCAACTAAAATGGCCGACACCAACGTAACACGAGTGGACGACCGGTTAGAGCGTCAGCCTCACAGTTCTGAGGACCCGGGTTCAATCCCCGGCCCCGCCTGTGTGGCGTTTGCACGTTCTGCCCGTGCCTGCGTGGCTTTTCTCCGGGCACTCCGCTTTCCTCCCACATCCCAAAAACACGCATAAATTGGAGACTCGAAATTGCCCGTCGGTGTGACTGTGAGTGCGAATGGTTGTTTGTTTGTTTGTTTGTATGTGCCCTGCGATTGGCCGGCAACCAGTTGAGGGCGTGCCCCGCCTCCTGCCCGATGACAGCTGGGATAGGCTCCGGCACGCCCGCGCCCCGCGTGAGGAGAAGCGGCTCGGAAAATGGAGCGATGGATGGATAGTAGTACTAGTAACTACAAATATTTGTGAGTAGAGACAACCCGAGAGTATTTTATTGGAGATATATGATTATATTTATCATTATATCCATTTTAAAATGCCTACGTTCCCCCGAATGGCAGGTTTTGAGATATATAAAGAAGCGAGACAAAGATAAAGCACTTCAAAACGGTGTCCACCATCAACGCGACCGATAACCTGTACAACTCTATTGAAGAACCAAATCTTTTCGAGAGGCGAAGTAAAAAGAAAGAACTTAGATAATGTGGTTGCACAAGTGTGCACACCCTCTGGGCTGGGGCTGCGTTCACAATGAACCAATGACTTTCCAATTCCACCAGCATTGAAAGTACCCTACGCCACTACCTCTCAATCAAGTTCAGATGTTCTAGCGTGCTTTTGCTGACATTTTCGGAGTCACATATCACAGCACAAGCGATGATCCTCCCACAGCATCAGCGAAATCTCATCCAGTCAGTCGAAGGTTTGAAAAGAATTGGCGAGGTATAAATATAGCGGAACACAGTGTCAAGTGGACGCTACCAAAAAGCGCACGGACGCACCTCCAAAAGTGAATGATGACAACTACAGCACGTTGTATTCTAAACGCATCAGTGCAAATGACACGTGAATGACACATAGGCTCATAGAATTGGAACGATCGACGCCCGTTGTGAGACTTTTCAAAGAAGACTTTAAGGACACAAAATACACACAAGACCTGAATCTCAAGACAAACCAAGGCTTCAGAACGAACAACTGGAGCAAAGTTTTCATTCCTAGATTAGCTCCCGTGGCAAGCGGAACGAGGTCGTACACTATTTCGTCTAAAACCTGATATTGGACCCGTTCGTGTGCGTAACTTTTCGTGGTGTTTGACGACTGAACTACTCGTACAGCGTACGGCAAACTGAGCCACGGTTGCCCCGAGTACTCTATCATTAGATAGCATACAATGAGTAGTAGTTGGAGCGTTCAAATTGTAAGAATTGTTTCTATGGGGAAAAAAAATGGCTTGAAAGCAATATTTCCACCCTTTTAATGCAAAAACGTCTTCACCGTAACGTGTTCCAAATGAAGTTTGACGATTTGCAACGTTTTGTGAAAACGCTAACGCCCCTTTTATTTTTCGTGAAAAGCAACACGAACACACGTTAGTGTTGAAAGTGTGCTTCTTACGCAAACGGTCGCTCAAGCCGTCTTTCTCCTTGGCGCCACTAGAGGGAGCCTCGTGATGTTGTTGCAATACACCAGAGGGATGCGTGAGCTAAAGTGCCAGGATGAGGCAGCCGTTTTGCATTCGCAAAACAGCTGTTATTTCGGAGGTATGAATGAATATGTATGAAATCGTCTTCACCGTTATTACGATTGTATAAAGACAAGGGTGTCACGGTGTAGTGAGCAGTTGGGCTCATTCAGACACTTGGGCGACGCATGTAAATTGTGCCATTTTTGGGAAGCTCTTTAAGTCTTGAGCGTTCTGAAAAGAAGTGTATTTCAGTGGGGCGCCGTCACACTCCGTCTTCTTTTTTAAGTTGTTGTTTGTCCCGTTCGGCTGTTAGGTCAAGCAGAAAGGAGGATCGGTAGCCCTTTTATGCAGGAGCAGTTTGACCGCGTCACAGTGGCGTTTGGAAGCTGCCGCTGTGGTTTCTGAGGATTACAATGGATATTTATTGGGAATCAGAGTCGATCAGTCGAACGAAACAAAGTTTCGAGAGGGGAGTGAGAAAAGACAAAGCACTAAGTGTAAACAAGATGAGAAAAGAAAATCCTTACGCATCTAGAACAATGACACATTCGATTTGAGTGTTGTATGGGGCAGTCGTGCTACACCCTGTGAGGGAAGGACAGGACAGGACAGGACAGGGACAGGAGGGGAAGCAGGCAGGACAAGGGTCGTGAACCCAGCTGTACAACGGATGTGCGGTGGGAGTTGCCATGTCAATTCTAAAGTGTGAGTGAGGGGATGCCCGAGCAATTTGCATATTCAATTAGCGAGTGGCCCCACAGGCAGCGAAAAGGTCCCAGGGGTGTGTGCTCAGGAAGGGTTTGCCCCCTTCCTGAGCGCTTATTTTTGGGCATGTTTGTCACCCTTAAATGTTTCCTATCATCAAACAAATTTAAATATGAGTCAAAGACAACACGGTAACACAAAATGTAGTTTTGAAACAGTTTTTATTATTACGGGAGAAAAAAAATCCAAAGTTATCTGGCCCAGTGTGAAAAAGCGATGGCCCACCCTGAGAAATCAAGCGTTTGCCATAACTTGCGATGAGTCTCTTCCGGCGCTGTGGAGAAATTTTGGGCCGCTCACCTTTGCAGAATTGTTGTCAAGTTTCTCAAGCTTGCAACGCCACGGCAGCGCAATAGGACGCAGATCAGCACTTTTGCCTTTAGCCATTCAGAGGGGGACTTGCCGGTGCGTTATGGATCATTGTCGTACTGCGGAACCCGAGTTCGTTCCAGCTCGAGGTCACCGACGGATGGCCGGACATTCTCCTTCAGGATTTTTGGGTAGACTGCAGAATTCGCGGTTCCGTTTGGCGACACATAAAAACATCACACTGCCGCCGCCGCCGTATTTTACTGTTGCTATGATGAAATGCGCCGTTACTTTTACGCCAGAGACACACACCTTCCAAAAAGGTCGACTTTGGTCTCGTCAGACCGCAGAGTATTTTCCCAAAAGTCTCGGGGATCATCAAGATATCTTCCGGCTAAATTGATGCCGCTGGTTTTCGTCTTGGAACATTTTTGCCCAATCTCCTCCTTATGGTGGAGTCCGAGACTTTTTCGCACAAGGCCGTGGAGGTGTGGATTTTTTTTTCCTCCCTTAAGAATAAAAACCTTCCTTTTGGGAGTGATGACCTGATTTTTAGTTAAAAAAAAAGACCTCAAAAACAACAACCATTTTTTTTTTTTTTTTTTAAACTTGGTTAGTCAAAGAACTATCTATAGAATAATCAATTGTAAAAAGATTTGATAGTGACAGCCCGAACCTCCAGTCTCTGTGCCCTGTGCCCTGTGATTGGCTGGCAACCAGTCCAGTCCAGCTGAGCGGCACCCCAAGTGAGGATGGATCCCGGCCTCCGCATTAGCCGCTGATGGCCGCTTCCTGAAACAAGTAACCGAGAATAGGCCGTGCCAGTGTTAACCAGCCTATCCTGGATTACTTGAACCGGGCAGAGGCCCACACGGACGCCTCGCCGGCACTCGAACCCCCCCCCCCCGCCATCCCGGCGGTCGAAACGCAGCGGGCACTTCGGTCCCTCTCCCGCAGTCACCGCGTCGGCCGTCACGCGGGACGAAACGAGCCGTTTTCCTGCTCGCTGCCGTGATTCCTCGTTGAGCGTCCGGCCAGTAGAGGTCTCCGCAGCCCTCGCGCTTCCGCGTGCTGCAAACACATCAGCGCGCTCACGCCGTTTACCTGGCGCGCGATCCCCTCGATCTCGACGGGCACGACGAAGTCCGCTTTGCCGATCGGCTGGAGGGGAAACACACAAAGGAGACGCTCGGTTGGCACGCGCGCTCTCGTGGCCCCCGTGCGTACGTTCGCGCCGTTACGTAAGCGCTCGCCGTACTGCTGCCGTGAATAAATCAAGAAGAGGCAACAGCGGCCTGCACAAACACAATTGACCGCACTCACGCGCAGCCATTTGGCAAACATTCATTAGTATTTCCAAAGCGAAGGCTATTTTCGAATATGTATTTGGAGCATGAATATACAGCGCTGGGAAAATCTAAAGATTACAAAAATAAGCAGTTTCTCCGATTTTCCCGTTTGTTTGAGTAACGTGAAAACGTTGCCCTTATTCCATGAATTGCTGACAACATTTCTCCCAAATGTCCAACATTGTGATTTAGACCTGTGGTTCTCAAACTTTTTACACCAAGTACCACCTCCCAAAATATTTAGCTCTCCAAGAACAAGCATGACATAAAACAGAGGTTTTAATGCTAAAAATGATAGCGGCCAATACCGGGCCTGAAATCTGCAGATAATTGACAAGCATTCAAATTGCATTTGGGGGAAATATATATATATATATATATAAAACCCAAAAACTCTTGAATATGAGTTGTTGTTTTTTTTTGTCAATGTCTTTCTGTCTCCAAAGCGTTCTCTGTCAATCGACTGTCTGTTGTCGTACTAGAGCGGCTCAAACGACCGGAGACAAATTCCTCGTGTTTTTGGACATACTTGGCAAATAAAGATGATCCTGATCAACTGCAAATAAGTGTTTTTGGGATTGAATACATGCGAACAGGTGAATCCGTGGGTGATGCGAATGTGCGGGGGCCAACGTATTGAATACTAATGGAAGCCACTGCAACATGTGGTGCGCTTAAATATACAACATTTAGAAAGTGTACTGAAACAACGATTCAAATAAAATGCTTGGTACATAAGTTAAACATTTGAAAACAAAGAGCTCTAAAAGATTTATTGCGACTGTACTGTATGCAAAAGTTAAACACAGCGGAACTTTACTTAGCAAACGTACTGTACTGGATTAAAAAAAAGTATACTACAAGTTTCACGACAACAATTTGCTCAATTAGAACTTTCAGTTCAGCGATTCCTTCGCAGACCACTAGAGGGCGCACGCGTTCCGCCACAAACGGATTTTGCACATTTATTTTGGGAAAAGGAAAAATGAAGCGGAAAGAGCTCGGCCTCGACGTTCTGAGGGCGCGGGTTCGAACCCCGGGCTCCGCGTTTGCTCTGCGACCCGCGCTCGCGTGGGATTTCTCCGCGTGCGACCGCAAACAGCCACACGCACAAAACATTCACCTCAGCCTCATTAAAGACGAGTCTCGATGGTCGTCAGACACGCTCGCTCGCCGTCGGCCCCGGGTGTAGAAAACTGAAAGTCAAACGACGGCGCCGTCACTTCCCGCCTTGAGGGAACTGCGCGCGAGCGTCTCGTCCAGATCGCAAACCATTTGCGTGCGATCGCACATGCGTTTCAGCCACGTGAAGAACTTCGAAATTCTATTTCAATTCTTCAGCTTGTACTTTTAATGGATACGGATTCAAACGTTTTGATGTCGATTCTCCAAAAAGTAGAAATACACACTTCCTGTTGACAGATTTATTTTCATGCCCATATGTCACCTCGCATTTTCAGCAATAAACCTGTTTTGCACAAGAATAACTAGTTTGTGCATATGGAGTACAAAAGTTACAAAATATTTCTTCGATATCTCTATCTGAACTCGTGCTTTGTGTATTTAACCCCCCCCCCCCCCCCCCCCCCCCGATATTAGCGCAACCGACTTGACGCTATTTCTGCCACTCTATCAATAGCCTACACGACACAGGAACGATTTATCCCTCTGAGTTTTCTCGATTTGCTGCCAGAATGAAATGAATTCTCCCCAAGTTACGTAAGACGCAAATCGTCGACCGCGACACAGCTCGACGACGAGGGCCCGAAGCTCGCATGCTGCACCGGCTCCTCTTTTTTTTCTTTTTTTCTTTTCTTCTTCTTTCTACCCCTTCAACATGCTAATTATCAGTACGGAAACCCATTTCCAACAGCAACGACAACAAAAATGACAAACATATACATAGTTACACACACACGTCCGATTTATATCCACCCACGAAAGAGGCCTGCGATGGATATGGAAAAAAAAAAAAACGGAGCTGCACTGTTCATATTGGAACGGGAAAAAAAAACAGATACACAAAAAATCAATCGGAATTGATCTGCAGTGTGAACATAGCCTGAGTGTTTCGGAAGAAGCCATTTGCAAACATCTGCTTTGACTTTGGAAAACAATTAACATTCTTGCCAATTTTCAGACGTTACAGATCAAACCAGGAACTGAATCCTCAACCGATGTTTGCGCATCTTCCGCACCGTCCGTTTGGAATCACGTCCCGTTTACGAATACGGCCATCGAAATGTAAACGATTTTTCAAATCCGATTCGTCGATTAATTGAAAGAATAATTGGTAGTTGCAGCTGTAAGCGCTAAATAACGTCCCCGCCGTGTTGCATTTGTCATGCGAAGGAAGGCAGGACTCATCTCGCATTCCATTTGTTTATTGGCAGACGTCATCCGTTGAGCTTCTTTCACGCATAAACCGCAACAACGCCGTCATGAGAAGTTGTTGTCATTCCAAATGTTATTTTGCTCTCTTCATTTTTTTCCAGAGTTGATTATTTATGTATCTGCGAATGCACAATGAGGTGAGACTGATCTTAGGGACCCCGCCAGGTTTTCTCATCTCATGTTATTATATTAATCTTGCGTTATTGTGAAAATAAATACATCCAAACGTGGATGGGTTAAGTTGAGCTCACGCAAGCAGTATTTAGCAAAAGTGGTCAGGAATTGAACACCATCAACTTGACTCACTTTACGGCGGCAGCTTCCGCAGAAAACCTTCTCCGGCGGCCCGGTGACGGGTCGGGGAGCCGGACCGTCGGATTTCGGGGCGAGTCCAAAGTCGGGACGGGCCGGCTCGGGACGTCCCCGGCCGCCGCGTGACACAACTGCGTGTTTTAGCGGAGCAACAACACTGGATTAGGGACCCAACTAACGGTCACTTTAATAATCCATTCATTTTGCCCATTCATTTTTGGGGGGGGGGGGGGGGGGGCAGATTTCCCAAAAAAAAAAAAAAAAAAAAAGTCTCAATTTCCATCCCTTCATGCAAAAACAGGACATTATTTGATATTGACAGTGCAGGAAATGCACTCGCAAATTGATTATCATTCAGTTACTGGTTTGGTCTGTCAAAAAAATACAAATAAAAAATCTGCTAAAATATTGATGATTGTTTTTCAATGTGAAAGCGGATGTTTGCAAATGTCTTAGTTGGATGAAACACAATCCACTGCGTGAGGATTTGGAGCATTTTCAAGCGAAGAAAGTCTCGAAACGATGAATCGACTCTCAAAACAGTTCCCGATTAGATGGCTAATGGTTTCGTTGTTGATGTACGGAGCCAAACAAAAACGCCTCAAGGACTCTGGTAGCCCCGCGCGCGCACACACACACACAGCGGGCACATTTTTGGATGTGCTCATCGATCCCGGTGCACAACAAACAGGCTGACTCCATTTATGTTGTTGGGAATCCGCCAATCGTGTCGCCTCGCTGCCATCGGGCTTCGTGCCGAACTTGAAGAAGCAAAACAGAAACGGGGCGAGATTGTCGCCGCGACAAGAACGCGACGGGCGTGTGCGTCCACTTCCGCCGTGACGTCACTGCCGCGGCATTGTCCGGCAGCAGCAAAACTGCGAAAACATTTACACGCAAAGCACAAAAGCCAGCTTCTCCGGCTTCTTCTTCTTCTTCTTGTTGTGCACTCGCGTTGCTCGTCTTCGGGAAGTAAAAAAAGACAAACAAGCTGCAACCTGAGACAGGAAAAAATAAATAAAAAATACTCCAACAGCTTTTGCTCGGCCACAAATCACACAAGAAGAAGAAGAAGAAGAAGAAGAAGAAGAGACAAGTTCAGCAGTTCAAGCGTTATTAATGTGCGACCATTGCTGGAATTCCGCAAGCTAACTGCCACATCTGCTCGAGATGTTCGCTTGCTTTCTTGAAGCACCCCGAACCCAAACGAGCCACCCAAAAGCTGCTCCAAAGTGGCCTCACCTGTTTTCGGGGACACTTGGACGGGCGAGCACAGGACTTCCCATCTGGCGGTCACGCAGCCCCGAAAGCGCTCCCAGCCTGTGGCCGCTCGGCACCGCCGGGCACCCGCGACTGCCTTCCGCCGCTCGTGCCCACCCGCCGACGGCTAAGGGGCGCTAGGAAGCGTTCTTCGAAGGCTCTCCGGACTCGGCTTACCGGCGGCCGGACGAGCGGCTCCTCCTGCCGCCGTGGCCGCCAAGTCGTCACTTTCGCAGCAGCAGCAGTAGCAGTAGCAGCAGCAACAACAACAACAACAACATGGAGGGAGAATCCAGGCAAGCGAACCGAACCGACGACGACGACGACAACAAGCGAGGAAATGGGGCAAGGGAGGCCGGCCGGTTTCAAGCTCCCCCTTACTCCACAACAACAACAACAGCGGCCGCCGGACCCGCCCCGAGGGCCGCGAAAGCACCCGTGACTCGAAGCTAACACTTTGCTCCCACGCGCAAAAAGCGCCCCGCCAGCCCAAAGGGGAGAAAAATCGACTTTTGTCCAATATCCCACGCGTTGTTTTTCTACGCTTGGCACTCGGCGGGTGCCCTGAAACCGACCGCGTGGTCTGATTGGGCGAGCCCTGGCGAGGGGGCGTGGTCGAGGCATTCCTCCCCGTCCTGCCGCACGCGCCACATTCCGGCCAGCAAATAAATAAATAACCATACATTCAAAATCAAGTTGAAACGTTGTATAAAACGCAAATAAAAAGAGAGTACAGTAATTTGCAAATCATTTATATATATATATATATATATATATATATATATATATATATGTGTGTGTGTGGGTGGGTGTATGTATGTATGCTAAACCCTTTTTGTGTGCATATATTCTCTCATTTTGGATGTGATGCTTGTTGTTAAATGTGGGCCAGGGGCATGGTTTCCACCATGTTACATCACCTTTCCTTTTAGCTTTGCAGGTGGAATGCTTTCCCGTTCTCGCTTGACGTACAACTTGTTCGATCGTCCGGGCGGGGTCTCCATTGTGGTATTTTGCACTTCATAATGCACTTGCACACATTTTCAATGGGAGACAGGTTTGGACTGCTGCCAGACCAGTCTAGCACTCGAACTCTTTTTACTATGAGGCATTGTCTCGCTGAAAAAGGACCTTGCTTGGATGGCAGCATTCATTGGCCTCAAACCTGTACCTGTAACCTTCACAGATGTGCAAGTTACCCATGACACGGGCACTAACGCACGCCATACCATCGCAGATGCTGGCTTCTTTTCAGCTTTGCGCCGATAACAATCCGGATGGTCCTTTTCCTCTTCGGCCCACAGGACACCACGTCCGCGATTTCCAAAAACTATTTGAAATGCGGACCGGTCAGACGGCGGCGCACTTTTCCACTTGGCGTCTGCGGTCCGTCTCGGACGAGCTCGGGCCCAGAGAAGCCGGCGGGCGGCGTTTCTGGCTGTTGTTGATATATGACTTTGGCTTTGCCTGGTAGAGTTTGAACTTGCATTTGCAGTTGTAGCGACCAACTGCGTTAACTGACAACGGTTTCCTCAAGTGTTCCGGAGCCCACGTGCCGGCAATATCCTTGACACAATGATGCCGCTTTTTAACGCAGTGCCGCCTGAGGGGGGTCAAAGGTCACGGGCATTCAATGTTGTTTTTGGCCTTGCCGCTTACGTGCAAAGATTTCTCCAAATTCTCTGAATCTTTTGATGATATTACGGAGCGTAGATGATGACATCCCTTAATTCCTTGCAACTGTACGTTGAGAAACGTGAAAGTTAAACTGTTGGGCTATTTGCTCACGCCGTTGTTAACAATGAACAACAATGAACTCCTTTCAACCAAGCTTCTCCAGCTCAGCGTCTCACCTGCCATCTGCCAGTGGATTTACAGCTTTCTGACGGGCAGGACACAGCAGGTCAGGCTGGGGGAGGCCACCTCATCCACACGCAGCATCAGCACTGGGGCGCCCCAAGGTTGTGTCCTCTCTCCGCTGCTCTTCTCTCTCTACACGAACGACTGCACCTCAGCGAACCCGACTGTCAAGCTCCTGAAGTTTGCAGATGACACCACTGTCATCGGCCTCATCAAGGACGGTGACGAGTCTGCATATCGACAGGAAGCGGAGCGGCCGGAGCTGCGGTGCGGCCGACACGACCTGGAGCTGAACACGCTCAAGACGGTAGAGATGATCGTGGACTTCAGGAGGCATCCTTCGCCACAGCTGCCCCTCACGTTGTCCAGCTGCCTTGTGTCAACCGTCGAGACCTTCAAGTTCCTGGGAATTACAATCTCTCAGGACCTGAAGTGGGCGAACAACATCAACTCCGTCCTCAAAAAGGCCCAGCAGAGGATGTACTTCCTGCGGCTTCTGAGAAAGCACGGCCTGCCGCCGGAGCCGCTGAGACAGTTTTCTTCACAGCGGTCATCGAATCGGTCCTGTGTTCTTCCATCACAGTCTGGTTTGGTGCTGCTACAAAAAAGGACAAACTCCGACTGCAACGGACAATCAAAACTGCTGAAAGGATTGTCGGTACCCCCCTACCCACCATTGAGGACTTGCACGCTGCCAGAACTAAGACAAGGGCGTGCAAAATCCTCTCGGACCGTCTGCACCCCGGTCACCAGCTCTTCCAGCTCCTTCCCTCAGGTAGGCGCTACCGATCAACGCAAACTAGAACTAGTAGACATTCCAACAGCTTCTTCCCTCTTGCGATCAACTTCTTAAACACCTAACCTATAATTCCATTACAACAAGCTGGCAATTTTTTGACTTGAGTTGGTTGTCACATTTGTGTGGGGCCAATTATTTATTACTTGTGCACTCACTGTAGTTGTCTCGCCATGCTGCACTATTTGCATATACTGGCCACTCATGCCAGAGTAGCATCTGCTCCATTTGCACACTGATTGAGGAGTATCTGTAACATTTGCACAACCGACATTGTCCCAGATGATCGCGCTACTCGTCACTTTAAACCGCATACACTCCTTGAAAGTCTCAGCGCCCTTTGCACAATGGTCATTGCACCGGACGATTGCAATATTAGTCGTTCGAACTGCTCTAAGTGCTAGAGGACTCTGCATCTTTTTGCACAATTGTTTTTTGTCAATGTCTTGATGTCCCCAAAGTGTTCTGTAAATTGACTGTTTGTTGTACTAGAGCGGCTCCAACTACCGGAGACAAATTCCTTGTGTGTTTTGGACATACTTGGCAAATAAAGATGATTCTGATTCTGATTCTGATTCTGAATGTGGTGAACAACTGAGCCTTTCGGGGATGCTCCTTTTGTACCCAATCATGACACTCGCCTGTTTCCAATTAACTTGCTTAACTGTGGAATGTTCCGAACAGGTGTTTGTTTTGGAGCATTCTTCAACTTTGGCCGTCTTTTGTCCCATCTTTTTGGGAATGTGTCGCAGGCATCAAACTCAAAACGAGAGAATATTTGAAAAAACAAACAACCGACATGGATCAGATTGAATCATAAATACTGTCTTGTATTTATTCAGTTAAATTTAGGTTGAAAAGGATTTGCATTGTATTATGTTTTTATTGGTTCACTGTTTTACACAATGTTTCCACTTGATCGGGACATCGCCCGGCGGTCTTGCGGATGCCGAATGACTGCGCGAAGGGCCTTTATGCATCTTTAAACAAGCTCGAAGGTGCAAGTAAAACAACGACCGGAATAATGTGTGGGACGGAGTGTCCGTGTTCCTGTTGTTATGGTTTTCGAACAGAGTTTTTATAACTGACGACAATAATTAGCCCTCTTTTATCATTACAGTAAGCTCATTTCCAGAAACGCTGTACCCGAAACTGCTGCGACAACGGAACAGGATGTGAGGCAATGAGACAATGCAATGCAGTTGGAGGTTCAAAATCAAATTTGCTGCCATTTAAGCGTGTTACACATGCGTGCGACTAGTTAGCATGCGATAGAAGAGAGCAGACCGGAAGAAGCGCAAATACACTGCAAACGAAGCGCCGCAACGTTCACTTCTGGTCTAGTCTGGAAAACCACACGCAAGTACGGTGTCCGCGATTTTGTCGTGGACCGCTTCGGGCTCCCCCCGCCTCTGGGCCAAAGTCGGCCGGGACGGGCTCCGGGACGGGCTCCGGGACGGGCTCCGGGACGCCCTTAAGCCAGCCGTCGGGAGGATTAGCGTGTCCCAGCATGGACGGATGGGGGGGAAAAATTTCCGCTCTTAGCACTGGCTAATTTACTCTTTTTTGGAACGCATGTCATCATCTTAGCAAATTTATGGAAACATATTTTGATATTGTGATCTTTTTTTCTTTTCAAAAGTGAAAATGGAGATAAAGGTGTTTAAGTTCTAGATGAAGATTTCCCAAAAATGACAGTCTGTCAAAATGCCCAGTGTGGTTGGAAAGGCTACTTTAACGAGTACAACGCGGCAGGAATTTTGAAAATCGGATGAAGCGTTGTGGAGAAACGCATTTTTTGTGTCAGACAAAAAGGGGAATTTTTTTTAAAATGTTTTTTTAAAATTATAAACACAAGTATTTATTTAGCTGTATTTCTACCTTAGGTACAGTGTGAGTACTTTTGCCACCTCTGCTGTGCATAACAACACGATTGTAATAATAGCGCACATTTTGGTGAACCCCAGCAATAATAGAAATGAAATGTTGGAATGCAACAACATAAAGAAGCAATGAGTGAAGCACACTCCATCGAAAATGAATGTAAGCGGCGATTCGAAGCCGACGGCGGGCCCGGATGAATGTGACTGGGGTCTACGATATCATGTGACTTGCTGGAAGAGAACTCCCGCTACCCCCCCCTCCATCCGGCGGGCCTGCCCCGAGTAGCCTCTGCTGGAAGTTTCCAGGAAAGGGGCCTAGTGGACAGGCTGTGAGGCCTCAGCAGGGAGACATTTGGCTCATTGAGACAAACAAAAACATCGAGGGGCGGCGGGAAGACTCTCCCTCTTACATAACTCGGCCTCCGTGACAGGAGGAGCAACAAAATGAGGCACGATGCAAAGAAAAACCCGCCCGTCCGCCGCTGCTCAGCTGGCCGGAGCGCTTGGCGACTGGAACGCGAGCAAAAGTGAAAGCGGCGAGGCTGGCATGCGATTGCACAACGGCCACTTCCGCATTCAACTTGTTGGAACGCCAATGCGTTTACGAGCAACTCATTCTGTACCGCAAGTGGGCCCTGAGGGATGATCGTCAGGTGGGCCGCGGCAAATAGTCCCATTCCCCTTCTTCTGTCCCAAAATGGCGATTGGGGTCAATATCACCGGGAAGCGCCTTCGGGGTTCTCGTCCTGTTTGGATTGGCCGCTTCAACTTGCGGACCTCCTAGATAGTTCCCTGTATTCCCTTTCTAGCGATGATTGAGTAGGGAATGAGGAAACGATTGATTGATCATTCCCGACTCCCAAACCACTGGAATTAGCAATGTGACAAGATGAGCCAGAAATGACCGTCCGCCCAAATGCGGAGTGCGTTTGGAGCGGCCGCTTCAAGCTGAGCACAAGAAGAGAAATTGAGTTTTTTGGGGTTGGACAAAAGGCGGTTTTGTGGGATACCTACCGCCTACGGAAAATCTGGTGAAAAACCGCTTTCATATTGAAGTCAAACAGAAAAGCTTGCCTATTTCCGAACAGGTCAGTATGGTCGCCAACGGTGATTAACTGCTACATTTAGATGACTGCTGTGGATAGAAAACGTATACACGCACCTGTTCAAATGCCATTTTACATTTTGCGATGCAAAAGAATTTTGACCCAGAGAAATCATTTTCAAACTTGTTTCACCATTTAAGCGACCTACAACTCAACCTTTGGATCTTTTTGAGAGGGGAGGTGAAAACAAACTTGAATGTGATTGACTTGGACTTGACGTGTTCTTGGCCAGCTCACCGTTGCAAACGAGATGTTCTGCTTAAACTGCTCTTTTACCTGATTCGATCAAATATATAAAAAGAAATCTTTTTCCACGAGGATGCACTCCCTCTTCGAGCTTGTTCACAAGTAACAGATCACGCGCAAACTCACGTTCAACGGGAGGCTACGCACAACTGCCACCGATTGAATTTTCCGGATTGTGACATTTTTTTGCAACTGTCCCTCGAAAGGTTTTATTTGGTGTCCGAATCACATGGCGAATGCTCTTGTGGGCCGCATCGGTTGCCCGCACATGACCTTTGGTTTGCAGGTATTCATGTCAAAAACATATCAAATGCAAGCTTGCGACTTGACAGGCCACGCTCGACTTACTGTGTTCTTTAGTTTGCTTCATCTTTATGATTATCTCCATTCCTGGAATATTTACTGCCTTCATTTTGCATTGTTTTCCTTCTTCATCAAATGATTGTTTAATGCTGCGTTTCCCAACAATGATTAAGACAACGCATGGCACACCAACCAAAAAAGTCAACATCAAGTATGATGAGTGAAATTGTGATGATCTTGTCCGAACTGACTTCACAAATGGAAATTTGGGCCTGTTTAATTGAACACGTTCATTGCACCCAACTGACCCTGTTACACTTGTAGCCGCTAGGTGGCGACATACTCCGCTCTTTTTGGCCTTCTGCTTCTTGTCCTTGCTGTTTCGTTTAGATGTGGGATGGCAACATTGGCAGCATTCAGGTACATTACCGCCACCTACCGGACGGGTGCCATATGACTAAAATGTGATCGATTGATTGATTATGTCATTCTTTAATGCAAAATCAAAGCAAAGCGATCCACCAGCAACTTCCTCCTTCATCCTTCCTTCGTGCATCCGCACTGCCTCCCCCTGTCCTACCCGTCCTCTCCCTTTTCAGTTTTACTCTGCTTTCTGCCATTGACATTTCAGAAATCAGCCGTCGCTCCAAGCCCTCCACTTGCCAACTCGACCCCCACCCGACTGTTCTGGTAAAAGCTCGCCTCCCATCCCCGCTCCCCCTCATCACGAACATCATCCCCTCATTTCTCTCCACTGCTATTTTTCCCACATCATACAAAAATGCAGCCACGACCCCAATACCGAAAACCCCCGGTTCAGATCCAAATCATTTCAATAACCTTCGTCCCCTCTCCAATCTCCCATTGGTCTCCAAAAGCTTAGCCAAGACCGCCACTTCCATTTGCACCGAAACAGCGCTCATCAAGATCGCCGACGACCATCCTCAGCCTCCTTGATCTGACTGCAGCTGTTGACACCATTTCCCACACCGTCCTCCTGAACAGACTCCACCACATTGCCATGACACACACACGGCCCTCCAGTGGTTCGGTTCTTACCTGTCTGGCCACACCCAGTTTGTTCAAGTAAAATCATTCTGTCCCCGTTTCTTCTGGTGTCCTCCAGGGCTCCGTTTTGGGACTCCGCCTCTTTATCACCAACATCCTACCTGTTGGCAATTTTCTTCCCCATGAATTCAACTTACATTTTCACTTTTAGGTGGATGACACCCAGCTCTATCGCTCCACCAAACCCACTGTCACTCTTCCTCTTTTCTGCCTTACTTCTCCAAACTCAAACGCTGGTTCTCGTGTAGCTTTCTACAACTCAACAAAAAGTGATAAAAGTGAAATCCTACTCATAGGTACCAAGTCCATGCTCGCCAAAATTGAGTTTTTCCATCACACCATAATTCCTGTTTCCCCGTCTCCTCAGGTGAAGAGTCTGGGTGTCATCCTCGACAGCACACATAAACAACATCTCCCGGTCCGCATACTTTCACTTAAGAAACATCACTGGCCTCCGTCCATCCCTCGCCCCCACCCACACTGCTGCTGTCCTTGTTCATCGCCTCGTCACTTCCTCCCTGGATTGTGTTAACGCTTCCCTTTTTGGTTGTAGTTGTCAGAGTAGATTGATACTTTTTACCTTTACTTGAGTATTTGTTAAGAATCGATACTTTTACTCCGCTACAATAATCGACATGCCGCTCGCTACTTTTATTTATCCATTATTGCATGTGCACTCTATTTCCGACTTCATCTGGGCCGTTGCGGGTCGTTTGACTCTAATTAACCAATCAGACGCCCCAAGGCTGTCACATCATCGCAAACAAAGCCTTCGTGAGCCAATCAAAATGACTCATTTTGGGGACAGAAAACAGCTGCGCGAGTGTTTACTTTACAGACTCCAAAAAACAACAGCTTTTAATCTGGCCAAACAAGAATATTTCAGCCCACTTCTAACTTGAGAAAACACCTTGCGGTAAGTTGCAGATGTTTCTATTGTTGTTTTGGCAGTGCATACAGTGGCTGAAATAAGTATTTAACGCGTCACCATTTTTCTCATTAAATATATTTCCAATGGTGCTATTGACCTGAACATTTCTTCAGGTGTTGGGAACAACCCAAGTAATCCATACATACAAAGAAAGTAGAACAAATGAGATCAGAAATTAAGTGTGAAAAAATGTGAAATGACACAGGGAAAAAGTATTGAACACATGAAGACAAAAGCCAACACTCCTTCATGCATGTGCCTGTGTTTGGTGTATGTCAGCTGGGAAAATTATTTTCAGTTGTACTGAACAACAAAAAAGTATTGAACACATGAAGGGGGGTGCAAAAAGGCATGGAAAGCCAAGAGAACACCTATAATCGATCAATAATCAAACAGCATTGCAGCCCCCTGACAGTGCAAATGAATATCCTAATTGATGGCCTACATAAAGGTCTCATTGCCAAGGTGTGAGTCAAGACACATCTCCCGATGGCGAAAGAGCAAAGATCTGTTTCAAGACCATCGCAAACGAATTGCTGCAAAACATAACCACGACATTCGTTACAGGCGCACATCAAAGCTTCTGAACGTTCCAGTGAGCACGGTTGGGGCCATAATACGGAAGTGGAAAGCCAATCATACCACCATAAATTTGCCTCCATCAGGTGCTCCTCGCAAGATTTCTGACAGAGGAGTGCAAAGAATAATCAGAAGACTTGTCCAAGAGCCGAGGACCAACTGCAGAGAGCTTCAAAAAGACCTGGAATTAGCAGGTACTGTTGTCACAAGAAAAAATTAAATCATGACAAACTCGTTTAAAGTTTGCTGAGCAACATTTGGGCAAGCCAGTTAAATACCGGGAGAATATCGTCTGGTCGGATGGGAGCAAAATGGAACTGTTTGGATGCCATAATGCACACCAAGGTTGGAGGCGAAATGGCACTGCACATCACCCTAAAAACACTATACCAACGGTGAAGTTCGGAGGTGGGAACATGATGGTGTAGGGCTGCTTTTCAGAAAATGGGACTGGTGAACCTCACATTATTGAAGGAAGGATGAATGGGCAAATGTACCGAGACATTCTTGACAAAATTCTGCTGCCATCTACGAGGATGATGAAAATGAAACGAGGGTGGACATTTCAGCAGGATAATGATCCAAAACATACTGCCAAGGAAACTGTGTTGGTTTCAAAGAAAACAAATAAAGTTGCTCGAATGGCCCAGCCATTCACCGGACTTGAATCCATTGGAAATCTATGGAAAGAACTGAAATTCAAGGTCCATAAAAGAAGCCCACGGAACCTTTAAGATTTGAAGACTGCTTGTGTGGAGAAATGGGCCAAAATCACACCAGAGCAATGCATGCGACTAGTTTCTCCATATAGGCGGCGTCTTGAAGCTGTCATTGCAAACAAAGGCTTTTATACAAAGTATTCAATAAATTCCCAGTTGGCGTGTTCAATACTTTTTCCCTGTGTCATTTCACATTTTTACACACAACTTAATTTCTGATCTCATTTGTTCTACTTTCTTTGTATGTGTGGATTACTTGGGTTGTTCCCAACTGATGAAATTTTCAGGTTAGTAGCACCTTTGGAAGTATATTTTGTGAGAAAAATGGCTGCCGAGGGTGTAGAGCTGGTCCACTGTTCCACGGCCAGGACGAAAACCACACTGCTCCTCCTGAATCTGAGATTCGACTTCCCGACGGACCCTCCTCTCCAGCACCCCTGAATAGACCTTACCAGAGAGGCTGAGGAGTGTGATCCCCCTGTAGTTGGAACACACCCTCCGGTACCCCTTCTTAAAAAGGGGGACCACCACCGCAGTCTGCCAATCCAGAGGCACTGTCTCCGGTGTCCACGCAGAGGCGTGTCAACCAGGACAGCCACACAACATCCAGAGCATTTAGGAATTCCAAGCGAATCTCATCCACCCCCGGGGCCTTGCCACCAAGGAGCTTTTTAACCACCTCGGTGACCTCAACCCCAGAGATAGGAGAGAGAGCCTGCCTCAGAGAACCCAGACTCTGCTCCCTCCTGGGAAGGCATGTCGGTGGAGTTGAGAAGGTCTTCAAAGTATTCTCCCCACCGACTCACAAAGTTCCGAGTCGAGGTCAGCAGCGCCTCATCCCCACTATACACAGTGTTGATGGTGCACTGCTTCCCCCTCCTCAGACGCCGGATGGTGGACCAGAATTTCCTCGAAGCCGTCCGGAAGTCTTTCTCCATGGCCTCACCGAACCCCTCCCATGCCCGAGTTTTTGCTTCAGCAACCACCAAAGCTGCATCCCGCTTGGCCAGCCGGTACCCATCAGCTGCCTCAGGAGTCCCACAGGCCAAAAAGGCCCAATAGGACTCCTTCTTCAGCTTGACGGCATCCCTCACCGTTGGTGTCCACCAACGGGTTCGGGGATTGCCGCCACGACAGGCACCGACCACCTTACGGCTAAAGCTCCGGTCGGCCGCCTCAGCAATGGAGGCGCGGAACATGGTCCACTCGGACTCGATTTCCCCGAGACGTGGGTGAAGTTCTGCCGGAGGTGGGAGTTGAAACTCCTTCTGACAGACGTTCCCAGCAGACCCTCACAATAAGTTTGGGCCTGCGACATCGGACCGGCATCTTCCCCCACCATCGGAGCCAACTCACCGCCAGGAGTTGATCAGTTGACAGCTCCGCCCCTCACTTCACCCGAGTGTCCAAGCCATGCGGCCGCAAGTCCAATGACACGACCACAAAGTTCTAATCGGGGGGGGGGGGGCGTTCCTCCCAATCACGCCCTTACAGGTCTCACTGTCATTGCCCACGTGAGCATTGAAGTCCCCCAGCAGAACGATGGAGTCCCCAGCGGGAGCGCTCTCCAGCACCCCCTCCAAGGACTCCAAAAAGGGTGGGTACTCTGAACTGCTGTTTGGTGCATAGGCACAAACAACAGTCAGGACCCGTCCCCCCACCCGAAGGCGGAGAGAGGCTACCCTCTTGTCGACCGGGGTGAACCCCAACGTACAGGCGCCGAGTCGGGGGGCAATAACTATACTCACACCTGCTCAGCGCCTCTCACCGTGGGCAACTCCAGAGTGGAAGAGAGTCCAACCCCTCTCTAGAGGACTGGTACCAGAGCCCAAGCTGTGTGTGGAGGCGAGTCCGACTATACCGAGTCGGAACGTCTCGACCTCGCACACCAGCTCGGGCTTTTTCCCTGCCAGAGAGGTGACATTCCACGTCCCTAGAGCCTTCAGAATCAAAATTACAACCATCTTTATTTGCCAAGTATATCCAAAACACAAGGAATTTGTCTCTGGCAGTTGGAGCCTCTCTAGTACGACAATAGAGAGCCATTTTAACAAAAAATACTTTTGAGACATAAAAACATAAGAACACACTATGGAGAGTCCCTGAGCAATGAAAGGTTGTCAGTAATGAGGTTAGGCTGATACAATTACAGTTGACCTCTAGCAATTTAATGGCAAGAGGGAAGAAGCTGTTGGAAAGTCTGCTAGTTCTAGTTTGCATTGTTCGATTGCGCCGACCTGAGGGAAGGATCCGGAAGAGCCGGTGACCATGATGTGGAGGCTCCAAGAGGATTTTGCATGCTCTCGTCTTAGTTCAAGTCCTCCAGGGTGGGGAGAGGGGTATCGACAACTTTTTCAGCAGTTTCGATTGTCCGTTGCAGTCGGAGTTTGTCCTTTTTTGTAGCAATACCAAACCAGACTGTGATGGATGAACACAGGACCGATTCGATGACCGCCGTGTAGAACTGCCTCAACAGCTCCCGTGGCAAGCCGTGCTTCCTCAGAAGCCGCAGGAAGTACATCCTCTGCTGGGTCTTTTGAGGACGGAGTTGATGTTGATCCGTCACTTCAGGTCCTGAGAGACTTTGACTCGCAGGAACCTGAAGGTCTCGAGGGTTGACGCAGGGCAGTTGGACAGCGTGAGGGGCAGCTGTGGCGAAGGATGCCTCCTGAAGTCCACGATCATCTCTTCAGTCTTGAGCGTGTTCAGCTCCAGGTTGTGTCGGCTACACCGACCCCATGCACGCACACACACACACACACACACACACTTACATACAGATTCAATTGCAATACCAACTGTCAGATATTATTATTGCTTTGAACATTGCTTGAGCAAAGAGTTGCAAATGTGTCGAGCGAGGTGCCCACCACGCACCTCCTGACTGGAAGCGAGGCGCTCAAGGCAACAGATGGAAATTGCTCCCATTTTGTGGGCAGAGACACACAGATAAAGAAAAGGTGGATTCCGGAAGAGGGTGGATCATTCTGGTGAGTCGCTTGCTGAGTGCGCTGGAATCTCTTGTGTATCACTAGCTAACATTTTTCCTTCCACAAAAACTACACAAGTGTGAAGGCAGTTTTAATCCCCAAGCCCTCGAATTGCACTTGTCAATGAACGTGGCCGTGTGGTGCAGGTTATTGTTTTTTTAGATACGGATGCCCTTTCACAACCAGCCTAATATTATTATAACGATCCAATTTAGAAGCTAAAGCTGGTCACACTGGTATCTAATCTGTGCTCAAACTGCAGTTCCGCTTACCTTTCGGCTTTGACGTGGCGACCAAGTAGTTCTTTCACTCTGGAACTTCAGCCGGCCTAGCTGCCAAGTCATTGGTGGAGAAACTGCGTGAGTGATTATTATGGTGATTAGCCCCCCGTTTCGGGCAAAAGTGCAGAAAGGCTTGCTGACCGACACATTTCCAGAAATAGGCAAAAAGCGAAAGATTGACTGACTTGTTTCATTTCACACTTGATGGGTGTGCAGGCAACTACAATATTTATTGACAAACAATAGAAAGTCCATTGTCAATAATATGCCCCCCTTTAAGAATACAGTGAACCCCCGCTGTATCGCAGTTTATCGTTTACTGTATAATGCTTGATCGACAGTATATTGCAGATTTTGAAGTGATTGCTTTTCGTGGGTTTTTGCACGATACAGGCAAGTGCGAATTTGAAGTTGAACACCTTCAAAGAGATGCAAGACGGAAATAAGAGCAAGAAGAAGAAATTGCTAATTTGCGCTAGCCCGTGTCTGTTGTGTTTGGCATTATACTGTGTGTTAGCGTTAGGATAGCGGACGTTTGGTTAGATGAAATAATGGGTTGAACATTTTGGTGTTTAAACGTACAATATTCAATTCTCTTTGTTTTAGTTATGTGTTAGTTTTCTAGTAAACTTCAACTGGGAGTGATAAACAGTGGAAGCAAGCACGCTTTATCGCTATTTGGACAAGTGCACATGTGAGCAAGTCTCTTCTCTTTGTTTCCTCAAAGTGATGCGATCCGATAGTCTCCCGTGTGTTAACAGCAAAAGATTTGGAAAAGGCGCCAAGTCTGCCTGAATCATTTTAAGTGTGTTCAAATGTGTTTACACCGCGCGGGAGGGGTAAAACCCGAAATAAAAACGATACCGTCTTGCATATTTTGCCCATTGGCGGGTGGGTCTGCGACGTATCCCTGTGGTAGGGGAAAATGGGGATTCACTGCAGCTTTTTCATCATCTGTGTTACTAAACTAGTGTACGGTCGGGGCCGTTGCACACATCCGTGCAGATCGCAGACGGAGTAATAAGAGATCACTTTGAATCCAATAGTCGACTCGTCAAATGTGACTCGGCGGAATCTGTGCTTGGTGGCTGAAAAAACACTGCCGGACTTTGTCACATTGACAAACAGTTGAAATCGGATGGTTTGAAAGTGTTTATTTTGGCAAGCACCATTGGAAACAGAGCAAATTTGTGTTGATGTTATGTGATCAAGAAAATGATATACCCATGCAAAATTCCTTGTGAAATGTACATAATATGTATTTATTGCAGAGAGATGATGTCTCAATGTCATTTCAATCTCATGGATTTTTATATGACTTTGGAGGGAATTTTTCTTCTCTTCCTGCCCTTGTTCATGTTTGTTTTCTTTCGGTTGGGCGTATTGCCCAATATTGATAAATAAGCTCGTTCAAATGAAGAATTACACTAAGGGGTCTGGAAAGGCTCGGCACGTACTGCACGGAGTGACATGATTTCTCGATCCGTCCAAAATCAAAGTTTGAGTCGAAAACAAAAGATGCAAATGCAATGCGAGGATCAACTGAAAGAGAAAGAAATCCTGATATTGAACTGGAAAAACCGCCCACAACATCTGGTCATCTCGGATTAGGTTAGAAAGGCCGTTCACGCCCCCGCGCTCCTTTCCCCCTTTCCGCCCTTCCTTGATGTCTTTGAAATTGGTTTGATCCTCTTTTCATCACTTCCCTCGTTGCTGAAAAGGAGCATCTGGCTTCCTTCAGTGATAAGAAACGAGAGGAGAATTCGCAGCGAGTGTCTCTGCGCGTCGTTGACGCTTCCCTTCGCTTCCTCTGCGAGTCCTTTTCCCATTTCATACGGCATCCTTCCGCTCATGTACATCTGGGCTCCGAGGCCACGAGGAGTTCCTTCCTTCCCGCCGCCTCATACGGTGGTGACCCTCATCACCACCTCCCGGTTGCGGGCGGCGCCGATCCGCGGGTCGTTGGGCCGCAGCTGGCTGAGGATGTGTAGGATGGTGTATCCGCAGCGGCGGTTCAGAATAGTTCTCAGCCTCCTGCCCCGGCGGCCCGCGCTGCCGCCCGCCAGGCCCTGAGGAGTCCCGCGAGCGCCGCGGGCCCCCGCCTTGCCGGCCACACTCACCGGGTCGCCCAGGTCTTTGGATTTCTCGTAGTTGAGAACTTTCCACTGCTGGTTGACGGCCTGCCATCGTTTGAAAATGCGATACACCGACGATCCCTCGTGGATGATGAGGCCTGTCGGAAGAAAAGGACATCGTTGAGCGGGCTTTGCGTCGTCAGCAAGGCTCATCGATGTGCGCGCCCGGTAGCTTCTGCTACTTTACTCGAGTATTTCTTTTTGGATTTTCAACTGAGAGGAGACGGCAGGAACGCGCAAACGAGATCCGGCCCACCGGTTCTCATTCTATCGAAAGGCCAGCTCACCATCGGCTCGGCGGTATCTGGGCCATGAGACAGATCCGCCCCTAAAACGAGCCAATTTCATCTTGGGATGAAATAAATACATAATAATTCAACAAAAGGTCTGTAATACTTGATCCTGGGAGTAAAGTGACCAAAGCATGTCACGGACACGTTATCAAGACGTGGTGAGAATCAACAAAGTACTCGGGTTGATTTACCGCGGATTCAGTGCGTCACAGATATTTTCCCCAAAAGGTCAGTGTCGTGTAAATACTCACCTGCACGTCTCTGCCAATCGATTGAAATGTGGCAGCAAAGACTCACAGAAAGTCAATTGGGGCCTTTTTCTCAACAGACAAAAAGACACCTTGCGAAGTAAATCTCAACTCATACGTCTGGTAAGACACCGAACTGTTTGAGGATACAAAACAAATGCCCGGAAAGCCGCTGTTTAAAACACAAGCCACAGTCAGAGTTTTAGAAATAGATTCACAAATACCAACCTTAGCCTGACCGATCGCTAATGCAAACACTCAGAACAATATCGACAGCAACAAATGCAAGTACAGGCCAACGTTTAGCTTGATTTTCTACAACTACACTACTTTAGTTTAAAACATCGCCGCAATGAATTCTGGGTACCCATAATGCTTTTTTGCCGACGACATTGGCAGGACAGTGAGGGTGAGGAACAGGACCAGTGGTTAACCCGGGAAATCGTCCGCTCACACCACATCCGCATTGGCTGTCGTTCACGTCACTCGAGCAGGGCATGCCGAACAGCGTGTTGCGTATGAACGGCGACCTCAAGTGGACAAATGAAATACCGCCACCTCTCTCTAATGTGCACTTTCACTTCATTGGCATTGGAATACTTGTAATATAATAATTTGTCAGGGGGTTTCCGGAACGTGGCACCCACGAGGGTGTACTGTACCAATACTTCGTCACCCTACTTAAGTCGACTTAACGTGTGTCATGTCCTGTCTGAGTTGTGTATTGTTTCTTGCTGTCAGCTGGCTCTTCTTCTTCTTTTGGAGTTTGACGGCGCTTTGCAAACTTGACAAGCGCATTCTGCTAGGGCTGCACGATATATTGTTTGCGCATCGTCATCGCGATGTAAGTGTGCGCAATAGTCACGTGGCAGGGTCCGCTGCAACGCCGGTGTTGTGTAATATACAGTGAATCAACTGTAATATGAAATGTGACCAGCAGAGGTACCAGTTTGGACATGCGAATCAGAATCAGCTTTATTGACCAACTGTGTTACAAGACAGACAAGGAATTTGTCTCTGGTAGATGGAGCCACTCTAGTATAACAGCAAACAGCCACTATGACAAAAGATACATTTAGGGCATCAAAAACACAAGTATGGGGAGTCATAGAGCAATGAAAGTGTACCACTCGTGCGGTGATACTGATATAATGGCAGTTGTGCAAAGGAATCCTCAAGCAATTTCTCTAGTACGACAATAGACAGACATTTGAACAAAAAATACTTTTGAGACATAAAAACACAGAACAGAATGTGGTAAGGCTGATACAATTACAGATGTGCCAATGAACGGCAAGAGGGAAGAAGCTGTTGGAATGTCTGCGAGTTTTAGTTTGCCTTGTTCGATAGCGCCAAGAGGATTTTGCATGCTCTTGTCTTAGATCTGCCAGCGTGCAAGTCGGGTGGAAAGGTGGGTAGGGGGTACAGACAATCTTTTCAGCAGTTTGGATTGTCCGTTGCAGTCGGGGTTTGTCCTTTTGTTGTGGCAGCGCCAAACCAGACTGTGATGGAAGAACACAGGACTGATTCGATGACCGCGGCGGGCCGTGCTTCCTCAGAAGCCGCAGGAAGGACATCCTCTGCTGGCTCTTTTTGAGGATGAAGTTGATGTTGGTCTCCCACTTCAGCTCCTGAGAAACTGTAATTCCCAGGAACTTGAAGGTCTCGACGGTTGACACAAGGCAGCTGGACAGCGTGAGGGGCAGCCGTGGCCAAGGATGCCTCCTGAAGTCCACGATCATCTCTATAATCTTGAGCGTGTTCAGCTCCAGGTTGTGTCGGCCGCACCGCAGCTCCTAGCTAAAAAAAAACTTGTATCTCAAATCGTCTGTCCCGTTGGAAATGAATAAAATGCCGTTAATCTGTTATTTTGTCTTTTATGATTATCCTTTGTTGTAAATATATACCCCTCCTTGAGCTGTCACCGTTTCGTGGTGAAGGGGTTTGTGTGTCCCAATGATCCCAGGAACTAAGTTGTCTGGGGGTTTATGCCCCTGGCAGGGTCACCCATGGCAAACAGGTCCTAGGTGAGGGACCAGACAAAGCACAGCTCCAAAAACCCCTATGATGACAAACAATTCAGGAAGACGTTTTCCCCTGCCCGGACGCGGGTCACCGAGGCCCCCCTCTGGAGCCAGGCCTGGAGGTGGGGCTCGAAGGCGAGCGCCTGGTGGCCGGGCACAGCTGAAAGGGTAACGTGGGTCCACCTTCCCGTGGGCTCACCACCTGTGGGAGGGGCCATAGGGGTCGGATGGAATGTGAGCTGGGCGGTGGCCGAAGTCAGGGACCTTGGCGATCCGATCCCCGGCTACAGAAGCTGGCTCTAGGGACGTGGAACGTCACCTCTCTGGCAGGGAAGGAGCCGAGCTAGTGTGTGAGGTCGAGAAGTTCCGACTAGATATAGTCGGGCTCGCCTCCACACACAGCTTGGGCTCTGGTACCAGTCCTCTTCCACTCTGGAGTTGGAGGCGGGGGACATCGAGTCCGAGTGGACCATGTTCCGCGCCTCCATTGCTGAGGCGGCCGACCGGAGCTGTGGCCGTAAGGTGGTCGGTGCCTGTCGGGGCGGCAATCGTCGAACCCGTTGGTGAACACCAACGGTGAGGGATGCCGTCAAGCTGAAGAAGGAGTCCTATCGGGCCTTTTTGGCCCGTTGGACTCCTGAGGCAGCTGATGGGTACCGGTTGGCCAAGCGGAATGGAGCTTTGGTGGTCGCTGAGGCAAAAATTTCGGTGAGGCCATGGAAAAAGACTTCCGGACGGCTTCGAGGAAATTCTGGTCCACCATCCGGCGTCTCAGGAGGCGAAAGCAGTGCACCACCAACACTGTGTATAGTGGGGACGGGGCACTGCTGACCTCGACTCGGGATGTTGTGAGTCGGTGGGGAGAATATTTCGAAGACCTCCTCAATTCCACCGACATGCCTTCCCATGAGGAAGCAGAGTCTGGGTTCTCTGAGGTGGGCTCTCCTATCTCTGGGGTTGAGGTCACCGAGGTGGTTAAAAAACTCCTTGGTGGCAAGGCCCCGGGGGTGGATGAGATTCGCCTGGAGTTCCTAAAGGCTCTGGATGTCATGGTTGACACGCCTCTGTAACATCGCGTGGACATCGGGTACAGTGCCTCTGGATTGGCAGACTGGGGTGGTGGTCCCCCTTTATAAGAAGGGGGACCGGAGGGTGTGTTCCAACTACAGGGGGATCACACACCTCAGCCTCCCTGGTAAGGTCTATTCAGGGGTGCTGGAGAGGAGGGTCCGTCGGGAAGTCAAATCTCAGATTCAGGAGGAGCAGTGTGGTTTTCGTCCTGGCCGTGGAACAGTGGACAAGCGCTACACCCTCGGCAGGGTCCTCGAGGGCGCATGGGAGTTCGTCCTAGCAGTCTACATGTGTTTTGTGGACTCGGAGAAGGCGTTCGACCGTTTCCCTCGGGGAGTCCTGTGGAGGGTGCTTCGGGAGTATGGGGTACCAAACCCCTGATACGGGCTGTTCGGTCCCTGTACGACCAGAGTCGTCGGAATTTCATCCACATATCCGGCAGTAAGTCGGACTCGTTCCCGGTGAGGGTTGGACTCCACCAAGGCTGCCCTTTGTCACCGATTCTGTTCGTAACTTTTATGGACAGAATCTTTAGGCGCAGCCGAGGCGTAGATGATGTGGTTCTGTTGGCTTTCATCAAGCCGTGACCTCCAACTCTCACTGGAGCAGTTCGGAGCCGAGTGTGAAGCGGCTGGGATGAGAATCAGCACCTCCAAATCTGAGACCATGGTCCTCAGTTGGAAAAGGGTGGCGTGCCCTCTCCAGGTCGGGGAGGAGATCCTGCCCCAAGTGGAGGAGTTCAAGTATCTCGGGGTCTTGTTCACGAGTGAGGGAAGAATGGAACGGGAGATCGACAGGCGGATCGGTGCAGCGTCTGCAGTGATGCGGACTTTGTATCGATCCTTTGTGGTAAAGAAGGAGCTAAGCCGAAAAGCGAAGCTCTCGATTTATCGGTCGATCTACGTTCTTAACCTCACCTATGGTCAAGAGCTGTGGGTCGTGACCCGAAGAACGAGATCCCGGATACAAGTGGCCGAAATGTGTTTCCTCCGCAGGGTGTCCGGGCTCTCCCTTAGAGATAGGTGCGTCGGCAACTCTGGACTCTGGACCGCGGTCCGGTCCAGTCGGGTGCAGTGCGCGGTGGGCTTAAAGCAGCTTTCTTCCTGTGTTCGACTGAGCACGTCACCGTCTTCTTGATCCCGCCGCAGTCCCTCCCACTTTGAATTGATGCCAGTTGGAATGGAAAAGCAACGGAGGCAAGGCCGGGCCAAGCGAGGCCGGGGCAGATCGGAGCTGGGCCGTTCTGGAACTCGTTGATGACATCGCCATCGCGCGTCACCGTTGAGGACATCACCCTAACAAAGGGGTGGGCAAATCTTTCGGCCACATTGACTTTTAAAATTTGACAGCCGGGCTAAGCCAGGACCAGACGCTTACATATAAAAATGTTTTTTTAAAAAAAAAAAGGCATTGTCGTGTTAATACTTAAGATATACTTTCAATGGGAACAGTGTTGTTTTGTTGATCACCTTTTTTTTGCCAGTGCATCAAAGTCTGGTATTAGTTTTGTTGTGGCAATTCTCAGAACGCATTTGAGGTTTCATCACTCAGCTGGGATCTGTAGGATGTTTTGTTGGTGTTCCTCACACTAAAAGTCTGTTGACGCACACATGTAGCGCCAAACACCACCGGGATCCTCTGTGCCATCTTCCGGATTTTTGGAAATGGGTCTGCGCTTCACGAAGGTTAAAACTCATCCGGTTTGAGGGTTGAACTTCTCTTTGAAGACAGTGTCACATTGGAGATCAATCAGTTCCATCTGCAGCTCCCGTGGTGCTGTTTCAGGGTCTTGCGTGACTGAATCTGGGATGGCAGTTTGTCAGATAAAGCTGTTTTGCTGAGCCGGCAAGCTCGATTTTAACCGCTGAGCCGTAGCCATCGCTTCATAATCAGCACGCTTGGGAGAAAGGTGACGGCTGATGTTACATTCCTCTAAAACCGCAATGGTTTCTTAACAAATTAGACATATAGCCTTTGACCGGACGGACTTCGGTGAAAAAGTATGAAGTTGTCCATTCTGTATTAAACACTCGGCACTCAGTCGACTTTTCTTTTCTTTGGCCCACTCAAGTTTGAAGAAGGGTTCAGAGCAGTAGCAGAGTAAAAACAGAACAGCCAAAGTCAAGTCAATGTATCACTGTACCTACTGCGCCACCTGGTGGAACCACTGGGCATTACAGGACAGGGTCAAATGAATGCAGCCATGATTTTGATATGATTTGGGGCGATTCCGTACCAATCTTTGACGGGCCGGATGGAAATGATCAACGTGCCGGATATATATATATTTCACATTTTGAAAATATTTCACGGTTGTTCCCCGTCCAAAGCAAAACATTCAATCACAGCTCTCTGCTTCTGACAATGACGTCATTTCCATAACGGCAAACAAGAAGAAAACAGGCTTCTACAAAACTTAGTATTTCAACTACAAACGGTGCAAATTCCCCCCCAAAATTCATCGGTTAAATGAAGTGGACTTTTTGGCGAGGTATTTCTTTGTACCGCAGTCGTCCGGCCGTGCGTTTGCGGCGCGCTTACCGATGCAGACGATGTCCATGAAGCCGTACATGCCGTAGCAGATTTGGAAGAGCAGGTCCTGCCGTTGCCACTTGGCCGAGGGGCTGAGGGAGGACCAGATGAGCCAGGAGATGCTGGCGATGAGGAACAGGGAGCCCAGCACGATGGCGGCGATCTGCACCTTCTCGATCACCGTCAGCGAGATGGCCTGCCACTGGAGCGCAGCGGGAAGGAATTACACAGCGCTGGACAGACTCGTCCGGACTCAACAAGTACCACACTGTCAAAAGGAAGGCTTCAATTCGTCTAACAGGTCTGAGGCACAATCCCAAGAAGTACATTTAATATCGTTGTAAGTCACCGTAACACGGTGCATTTAAAACGAACATTTAAAACGTGAAATAAAAATTGTACATACCTGAATAAATGTTGTTCAAGATTATATGCAAATGATTTCAATGCAAATGTGTTCAATTTAAAATGGATATTATTATTACAGAAGCCATCAATTCTTATTTTATTTTTTTTTGAAGCGGGGGGGGGGGCACTTCTTCTCATTGGACTTACGGGTGAGCTGGAGTCTTTCCCAGCTGATTTTGGGCGGGAGGTGGCGCACGCTCTGGACGGGCTGGCGCCCGATGGCAGGGCACATATCGACAAATGAGCAGGGACACCTGCGGGCAGTTTCACGGAAACCTTTTTGGAAAGTAGGAGGAAGTCGTTTTCATGAAAATCTACCCGACCGATTGTATTATCCGGGATGTTATGCTTCATTGACACGGCCGAGTGCTTTGTTTCCTGGTTTCCGACTTACACACGTTTCCATGGCAACAGCAAGCTCCACCAATCAGAGAGGCTGCACACACACACTCGATAGTGGGGAGCCGTGTCTTCCTTAATAAAAACAGGTTGGTTTTTTTCCAACACTCAAGGTTGCACGTGTGGCATCTTAGATAGATACAGCGGGTACGGGAAGTATTCAGACCCCCTGAAATTTTTCACCCTTTCTTATATTTGCTAAAATATTTTTTATTTTCCCCTCATTAATGTAGACAAGGCACCCCATATTGACAGAAAAAAGAGGTAATTGTTGACATTTGAAATATCCCACAGCCATAAGTATTCAGACCCTTTGCTGTGACGCTCATATTGAACTCGGCTGCTGTCCATTTCTTCTGATGATCCATCCATCCATCCATTTTCTGTCGCGCTTCTCCTCACTGGGGTCGCGGGCGTGCCGGAGCCCACCCCAGCTGTCATCGGGCAGGCGGCGGGGTACGCCCTCAACTGGTTGCCGGCCAATCGCAGTCTTCTGATCGTCCTTGAGACGGTTCTCCACCTCCATTGGAGTCCAGCGTCCAGCTGTGTTTGATTTGAACGAATTGGACTTGATTAGGAAAGCCACACACCTGTCTCCATAAGACCTTACGGCTGACGATGCATGTCAGAGCCAATGAGAAGTGTGTGGCTTTCCTAATCGAGTCCGATCAGTATCATCCAACACAGCTCGACTCCACTGAAGGTGGAGAACCATCTCAAGGATCATCAGAAGAAATGGACAGCACCCGAGTTCGTAATTATCTGAGCGTCACAGCAAAGGGCCTGAATACTTATGGCTGTGTGATATTTCAGTGTTTCTTTTTGAATAAATCTGCAAAAGATGGAACAATTCCGTTTTTTGCTGTGTGTACATGAATGAGGAAAAAAATGAATTTGAATGATGTTAGCAAATGGCTGCAATATAACAAAGAATGAAAAATTTACCACGATACCCGTGGGTACAGGGATCCTGTACATACAGTATCTTTCTTTCTTTCTATCTATGATATGATAGGAATGATGCAACAAGATGGACATTTTTACTCGATTTTTCCATTCCCACTGTCAGATGGCAATTTGCGCCTCGCAGCGAGTTTTGCCACACGAACGTTGGACGTCAGCGAAAAAAGAAGCTGAGCAAATGTGTTCATGATTTGAGATTCAAAATCAGATTTGGGTCCCGCTCCCAATAAACAAATGCATGCTTGTCGTTTGCGATGGAAAAAGGGAGAGAGAGTGTTTTCAATGACACGAGTGGACAATTTCACGTTGGACTTGCGTGACAGCAAATGGGATGCGTGATGCCATTCGTCATTCAAGTCGATGAACTCGAATGCAAATGACGTTCTGCTCATCCCGCTTCCCTCGACTGCGGGGTGTGATTATTGAGCATGAAGCCACGGGAAAAAATGGCTGCTGGAGAAAGTGGAGCGGCACAGAGTTAGATTTCGATTTTTATGTTGATTCAAACTAAAATTGGCACGCCGGTTCCAAAATGGCAGTCAGTTTTTTTCTCCACAGCTCACCCTCCACATAAGCAAAATTCCACTGATTAGCTGCAGTAAGACTTGCCGGCCGATTACGTTTGGACTCGTCGACAGCTACGTGGCAACTTGCTTGTGCAGCTCCCATTAGGTCACCACTATCAATATCTGCAAACAGAAAGCCAGCATAGTAGGAATTAAGAGGATTTGTGCTGGCTTTTCTCTTAAACTTGTAACCACGGGCATACCGTGGTTACAAAAAAGTTCTATTTTGTATTATGCTGGTTTTTTTTAGTTTTCAAAGCTTGTAACTATTCCAGCTTAGTGTTTTATTTACATAGGTACTGTATATATTTATTTTGTTCGACAACGTGAGATCAGTTTCGGATTCCGCACTTGTTAAAGTGAGCTCCGATTGAAATGACAAATACATTCCATTTTACAACTACTGACCTCTATTAGTGAAATACAGTGGTATATATTTTTCATTTACTCCATCCATCCATCTTCTGAGCCGCTTCTCCTCACGCGGGTCGCGGGCGTGCCGGAGCCCATCCCAGCTGTCATCGGGCAGGAGGCGGGGTACGCCCTGAACCGGTCGCCAGCCAATCGCAGGGCACATACAAACAAACAACCATTCGCACTCACATTCACATTCGCACCTACGGGCAATTTAGAGTTGTCAATTAACCTAGCACGCATGTTTTTGGGACGTGGGAGGAGACCGGAGAAAAGCCACGCAGGCACGGGGAGAACATGCAAACGCCACACAGGCGGGGCCGGGGATCGAACCCCGGTCCTCGGAACTGCGAGGCTGACGCTCTAATCGGTCGTTCACCGTGCCGCTAATTGACTCCTATGAGTTAAAAAAACAAATGTTTTAGTCCATAATGAGATACTCTTTCGCCACCATGCTTTAGCGTGCGCAAGGCATTCTGGGCTGTTGTGAAATGGTTACGTTGCTGCTCTCTGTGGAGCTAAGCTAGCCACTTGCGAACATCTTTTATCGTCAGCGAAAAGAGTTAAAAATGCCGTAGTGCGGCGCTTTTGGATGCAATTTCCAATCAGGACGGAATGCAAAAAAGGAGGGAAGCATTCGTAGCTTTGCCGGCGAGAGAAAGTTGAAGAAACGGTCGGAAGAGTTGAGCTGCCGAAAGATCCGCGGCTGTGTTCTCGCCACTTCAGCCCGGATTCTTTCTTTGGATTCTTTCCTCACAAAGGAGCCTAAACGGCCGCGTGTGACAAGCGGAAGCCGAGCAAAAAAGACGCGAAAGACAGGACGCGCTGGCCACGCGTCTCCATCGGCCCACATTAGCACGAGCTCCGAATCCACCGCCGAATATGACCGACTCGAGTCTCTTCACACGCGTCATCTTCATCCTCATTTCTCGTTTCTCGTGTCTTCCTCACTCTCCTCGCTTCCCTCGTCACACTCCGGCTGGAACCGAAACGGCTGAACAGCGTTCATCGCCGTCAGGGGGCTGCGACGCGGGCGTCGGGCACGTCCCCATTTGACGCCACGACCCAGAATGCACCGCCGTCAAAAAACAATTACGATTTGTAAAAAAAATATATCAATCTGGAAATGATTATCCAAAGTTGTATGGTATTATTATGTTACTCAAATCGAAAGAGATCACACCTAGCAAACGTGTCGTTTACTTTTAAAAACTGCTGTCAGCGCTAACTCAACAAAAGTTGCGTTCCCCAGTGATCCTTGTCATAGTTTTTATGTCAATGCGTTGGAAACACTGCATATTATATTTGAACTCAACGCATGAAGAAAAATGTTTCCATTTTGAAATTACAGGAAAAAAAGACAATTCAAATCGCAGGCTGTTAAAAAAAATAGCTGAAGCCGGAAAAAGAAGCATCCCGCGAGTCACCGTTACGGCGACACGGCGCAGCGACAAACGCCATGAAGAGCAACTAACGCGCACAATCGGCGTAATCTGGAGTCGTGTCTCGCTGAGATCAAACGACGGATGTCCCGCAACGTTTTGCTCCTCAACCCTGACAAAAGCGAGCTGTTGATGTTTGGCCCTGCTCAACGCAGCCACCCGTTGAAGGACAACACCTGAGTTTTGACCATTCAGCCAAAAATCTATTTGACTCAACTCGCGCCTTTCAAAAGCACATGAAGAATATTACCAGAGCTGCGTCTTGTCAAAGATTGAACAAAAAACGAATCCGTATTAAGCATCACGCCACGCAGGGTGAGCGAAGCCTTAGTTGTACCGTACGTTCCGTCCCGAAAGCTACGCTCGCAAAACGCTGGTCTTTTGGTGACTCCGAGAGCCAGAAAGAGCGCCGGCGGCGCTTGCGCGTTTTCTACTCGGGCTCCAGTACGCTGGATTGCCCTACCGCAGCTATTTAGAGCTGCTACCTCAGCAGCAATGTTTAAAACCCCACTTCAGACTTCTCTCTACTCTTTGGCATTTAGTTAAAGCACATGACTGCCGATTGTCTCCCTTTATCTCTCCCGCTCGGAGAGAGGGCTTGGTGTCGTTGACCGAATCTGAGGATGTCGCCGTTTGGGTTCTGCACCGACTGACCGGGACGAGATCTGAGGTGGACCGCTTCCCCCGTAGCGGATGTCGCGGAGGATTCCGTTCCCGACCGAGCGGGCCGGGTCCTGAGGCGGGACCTCTTTCATCTCTTGAAATGGACTCTTATGCTATCTTCGTGAACATTGCACAGCACCAAACTAGGTGATACGTGTTGCCCACTCGGCATCCATTGCAGCCTGGTCATCATCCGCAGTCCCTTCTCAAGGTGTCGTCCTTTCTCCCAAAACGAGGTTTGGAATTTTTCCTTGGCCGATCGGGGGGTTTAGATGAGGGCACGTGGACAATCGTTGCCAACCGCGGGCCTTTGAGACAGAGTGATTAAGGGCCGTACAAACAAACGTGACTGAATATTTAGTTGAATAACCACTGTTTGCGAGAACTTCTTCCAGTCCGAGATGATTTCACACCTGTTTTTTTATTTGACAGAATGAACGAGCGCCACGCTGCTCTTATTTTCAACAGGGCACTTTCGATGACTTATTTGATTGCGCAGACTCGGGAGCACGCAAATTTAAATGTCGAGTCCGATGGCTTTCTACGACTCCATTGGGAAATCATTTGCCGTGTCGTCATATATTTCCGACCAAAATAGCGATTGATCTGGTCGCTCATGTTGGCGAGCTCTTATTTTGAACGCTACTGGCTACGTTTGAGCTGTCCCAAGTGAGAGAGGGACGGACGGATGACATACCTGCAGGGGGTTTTTGGTGCTGATGGCCAGGACCTGGTACTTGAAGTAGCACAGCTCACAGCTCCAGGAGCCCCTCTCGCTGATCCAGCGGATGAGGCAGGGCTGGTGGGTGCAGCGCACGGACCCGTCGCACCGGCACGGGCTCAATAGCTCGCCCTGCGGGACAAAAGAGGCACCGCGGCAAGTCAGGAAACCCATACTGCACAGGTGGAGTAATATTTGAAGACAATAGGCACCAGGGTACCTCCGGGTCGCAGGAAGCGATTGACTACCGCTGACGTGTACTGAAAAGCATGGCAGAAACGTATTGTGTTTGGGGTTGCATCGCCGTGTATTTTTTCGATCGTCTTTCTGCCGTGGAGAAATAGATGGGCTCAAATAAGACGCAGACAGACGATCTGAGCATTTTACTGACACAGAGCCCATTTATACACAGTTAGCAGCATTTCTCGGAGCCGCTTCCGTTCTCGGAAGCTTTTGGACAATCCAAACAATGTGAGGATATTCGCTTAAAAAGAAGTTCACTGACTAATTATCTTTTTGCACAGTAACTGTCTGGTGCGGGATCACCCGAGTTTATTCGACCATATTCTTCCCCCCTATTTGGGGTCAATGACCCTAAAGCAAAGTAATCTTTCAGGTTTTCCCTCTGTCGCAATGTGAGAAAAGAAAAAAAAAAAACTAACTTAATCCAGCAGAGCCTGTGGGTGGGGAGAAAAAAGATCACGGGGGCGTCAAAGATTGCAAGACGTAGTCGCCATTTGTAACGGACAGACTGGAAACTAACCCTCCGTGGGGTTTGCGGAAGCCATTTTCTCACCGGTGCCTCTACGTCGAAAAGATTTGCTCGCGTTGTCTTTGAGCCATCGAGCAAAACATAACGACCGCGTCCAGTCGACAAGGGGCTATCCGTTTCAGGGTCAGGCGAGCACGTCTGTACCATTAATGCGAGCGACACAAAAGTCCATTCGGGAGTCGGTCCCTCTCTGTGTATGAGTTTCCAGCATTTCCCACCAGTCTCTTCTGGAATCAATTTACCCGTTCACATGTCAATTACGACCAGCATTCCATCTCCCTCGGAAGCAACTGGCCTTGTTTTCGACTGACACGTCACACATTCAAACTATGGCGGTAGAGAAGAAGGCTGAACTCATTAGTCAAGCCGTTTCGCCTGTTTCCTCAATGGCTTTGTCTTGGTCAAACGGCACGGAAGCCCTTGTTTATTGACGCCAAGAATCGTCGAACTTTTTGCCCCCCGTAAGTACGTGCGACGTGATGGCGAGAAGGTCCCGAGCTGTGATTGCCAAGCACTGAGATCATCAGCTGTGGGAAACGAAAGGCGACGAAACAATTTGTCTCCTGTAATCCAGGGGTCACCGACCGTTTTCAAACCGAGACCGACTTCTTGGTACCGATCCATGCGAAGGGCTACCAGTTTGATACACACTTGTGAAATTACAGATTTGCTGAGATGACCTAGAATTATAAATGTTTTTTTTCAAATGTATTCATGTTGATTATTATTGAAGACATTGATCATATTCATGATTTCTCACAGTATTCACACTCAACACTATTTCTTTCAACCTTTGCAAGTGTAGGAATAATCATTATGTCATTATGTTTTCATCGCCGCTAACAATTTGTTTATGAATCATGAACGACAGTATGCTGGACCATGTTTGTACAAATGTATTATGAATGACGGATGTAACATACAAAGATCGACTTTCAGCTTTTCAAATCTGACATTTTTAAATCCTTTTGAACAATTTTCCAATATTTGAATGAAACTTTGCCACGGCACTGCCAGGTTGCCACTGACAACATCTCTGTGTTTCTTTGTCTGTGCGTGGAAGCCTGGCATTGCCCGCTGTTGTGATTTGACTCCGCAACCCTGAGCGAGTCTTGCAGGTGTCTATCAGCGGGGCGTGTTCTGTGTTAGTTTTTGACAAAGTTATGTCAGAAAAGGCAGATGGACACCTTTCTCGCTGCTGGACACAAACCACCGTACCTTTCTGTGTCAACAAGACGCCGAAGGTTTGGTGCAGCCTGATCCCGATCGTTTTGGAATGCCACAATTTCAATTCCCACCTGTCCAGCATCCAGGCTTGCACTTGAACATCGCACTTAGTTGCACAGCAATGGAACGTTCATGAAAGCGACGACAAACAAGGCTCAAGTTGACAAAGGTCACAAAACCTTCTCTCAAACATTTGCCCAAGTCTCTTTATGAGTACTTTTCTACAACTTTGTCAAAAGTCCCAGATGCATAAGCACTGTTTTTCAGCACCATTTACACAGAAGGAAAGTGCAGCACATTCTTTGTCTGTAAATGCACAGAGCAAATGTTCATCTGCGCTTGAAATGCATTGAGAGCACTTATCGTAGCAGCAACAGTCTTACCTTTAAAGGCCCTGCAGTCAACAAACTTTAAATTCCAATGAGCCATCCTGCAGTTCTATTGTTGGAGCCTGGGTGGCGCTTTGTGCCCTCTCGCTCTTTCTCTCACTCTCCCCTCTCTTTCCAGCACCTTCCTCGGCCGCGCAACTGTCACCGATCAGCCCTCGTTACCACCTGCATTTAAGCCCGCCTGATCCCGGAAAGCCTTGCCAGAGTATTACAGCTTCTCCAGCGGTACAACGGCTCCCCGGTCTCCACGTAAGCGACACAATTCCTCGTCTCCTTTCTGACCTCCGTGTCTCTCCTTGTCCTCAGTGTTCCCTCCGTGTTCGTCGCCAAGTAAATTCCTACCGCCAAGCCGGCCGCCTGCCCTCGTCACCGCCTGCCACGCATTCCCTGCCGCCACAACCCGCCAGCGCACCTCAAGGACCATCTACGATTCCCTTTTTCAATAAACTGTTCATCAGAACCTCTCAGCCTCCGCCTGCTCTTGGGTCCAGTCTCCATTTGTTCATGACATAAATGCTTCAGTTCCTTTGGGCATGTCCCATTAGGGGTCGCCACAGCGTGTCATCCTTTTCCATCGCCTGGGTCCTCCTCTCTAGCACCAACTGCCCTCACGTCTTCCCTCACGACATCCGTCAACCTTCTCTTTGGTCTTCCTTGAGCTCTCATGCCTGGCAGCCCCATCCTCATCACCCTTCTACTAATATACTCACTCTCTCTCCTCTGGACTTGTCCGAACCATCCAAGTCTGCTCTCTCTAACTTTGTCTCCAAAACATCGAATCTTGGCTGTCCCTCTGATGACCTCATTTTCTAACCCTATCCAACCTGCATATATATATATATATGCATCCATCACTGCAGACGCCGCCCGATCCGCCTCTCAATCACCCGTTCCATTCTCCCCCCCCCCCCCAAGATACTTGAACTCCTCCACTTGGGGCAGGATCTCATCCCCGACCCGGAGAGGACACGCCAGCCTTTTTCAACTGAGGACCATGGCCTCAGATTTGGAGGTGCTGATTTTCATCCCAGCCGCTTCACACTCGGCTGCGAACCGCTGCAGTGAGAGTTGGAGGTCACGGCTTGATGAAGCCAACAGAACCACATCATCTGCAAGAAGCAGATAAGCAATACTGAGGTCACCAAACCGGACCCCCTCTACGCCTCGGCTGCGCCTAGAAATTCTGTCCATAAACGTTATGAACAGAATCGGTTACAGTGCTTCTGCGCAAGCATGTGTAGTTATGTTTAAATCTTTGATATACTATATACAGCTCTGTGGAAATCAAAATAAAAAAACACTGCAATTTATGCCAACAAATCTTTTTGGAAATGCGAAGAAACTGAAGTGTTTGTTATTACGCTTATTTGTGTCTCGCCGGGTTTACATGCAGACTTTTTTTGTTTATCCGATTGAAATCCTTCCGAATGAAAATCACCGGTCAACTGTTTACATGTGACGTGATCGATTCCGATCTGGCTCGTACGAGGGCCACTACATTTCATGAGAACAGCCGTTTTAAGGATGTGTGACGTGATCAGACTGATTAGGGGACACGAGGGGTGGAACACTTCGCAAAATCCACGGTTCGGTTCTGTTGCGTATTCATCTCTTGCGTTGTCCCCTTTTACGTATGCCGCGATGCGCACTGGCATATGCGAATGGTGACGTCATTACGTGGTTCCACGTTGAGTAAAAAAGAAGAGAATACAAACGCAGGTGCAATGGCTTCCCGTCTCCCGTGTCTTCATTGATTGTTATACTCTCACAGAGAAGTATATCACAAAACCGGCGACCAGGTACGACCTCACGTTTGTTGTTTTCGGCGCGGTAATAAGAAGTCCGCCTTTAAAGCGGTCATTCGTGGGTGTCTTCCGCGACGTCGTGGCTGACCAGGCGGTGCGGTGAGATAACAGCCGTGTTCGTGTTCGAAGGAGGACGTCGCTGCTGGTGGAAAGTAAAAGTTACCGCAAGACTCACCGCTGAGATGGCTGCGCCGGTCGGACAGATGGGGGCGTTTGACAAAAATGGAGAACAATGGACTTCTTATACCGAGAGGTTTGAGTGCTTATATTGTGGTACCAACGTTTCTGAGTATTATGGGAGGAAAAACATTCAACCTGCTGCGTAGTCTGGTACAACCAGACAAGTCAGGAAACTAGTCATGTGAGGAAATAGTGGCTATATTAAAAAACTACTGTGCACCAAAGCCGCTGGTCATTGCAGAGAGGTTCAGATTCCATAAAAGGAAACTGGAAGAGGGGGAATCCGCTTCACAATTTGTAGCTTATCTGAACATTGCGGATTTGGACTGGCAACACGTGACACTATACGTCTGGTGTGTGGTCTACGCAGTGAGGCTATTCAAAAACGATTATTGACAGAAGCTAACCTACGACTGGAGAAGGCAATAGAAATTAGCACACCAATGGAGAAGCACAGCAGCTAAGTGTGTCAACCCAAGTGCACAAGGTGTTCACGGAGTCCACAAAGAAAACGACAGCTGGCCACTTGTGTTACCGTTGTGGAAAAGCGGGACACCAGGCACCTGAATGTTGGTGTGAAGACTTAGACTGTAAAAAATGTGGTAAGACGGGCCACATTGAACGTGTTTGTCGACGTAGGAAAACTCAGACACGCAAGCCGTATAACGAGCGACAGAGAAGTGGGGAAAATAAGAAGAACTATGTGAATAAGATGGAACACGAAGAAGATGAGACGAGCAATTGTGAGTCAGAGGAAGACACAGTGCATATCTTATCTGTTATGAGGACGGATACTGGGTCACACCATTACTGGAGAACCATCCCGTCAGGATGCAGGTGGACACTGGTACACGTGTATCCACAGTATCCAACGTTGTTGACAATACCAAACTACAGCACCTTGCTCTTCGAAAAACTAAATTGAAGTTAAGGAGTCCGTACGACTGTTAGGAGTTGCGTATGTGGCAGTGGAATATAACAAACTGAAAAAGACTCTTCCACCGCATGTCGTTTCGGGGAATTATCCCGCTCTGATGGGTCGCCATCATCTCCTTGGCAGGAAATTCACGCTACTGACAGACCATCGACCACTAACATCTAGTTTTGGGTCTCATAGGGGCATTCCATCGCTGGCAGCCGGCCGTACGCAGCGATGGGCTCTGCTGTTGTCTGCCCATCAGTATGTCATCAAGTATAGGAAGTCAGACCAGCATCAAAATGTTGACGGCTCTCTAGGCTTCCTTGACCTGTCACACACGCTGAGCCTACGCGGGCTGAAATGTTTTGCTTCAAGGAGGTGACAGCTGCTCCAGTCACCTCAGTTCACATGAAGAAATATACGCGCACTGACCCCGTTTTGTCCGAGGTTGTTGATATCATCACTCGGGGAAGGAGAGGAGAGATGACACCCGCTTTCAAGACGTATCTGGTGCGACGAGATGAACTTTCAGTCCAAAACGGATGCCTTTCATGGGGCTATCGTGTCATCGTTCCACCACCGCTGAGAGAGAAAGGGCTTGCTGAGCTTCATGAGGGACACTGTGGAATGGTGCGGATGAAAGAAATGGCACGGAGTTATTTCTGGTGGCCTGGCCTGGATGCACCCATAGAGGAGAAAGCAAGGTCATGCACTGACTGCCAAAAAGTGAGAAACCTCCCACAACTGGCTCCCTTACATCCCTGGAGCTGGCCTGAGGAACCGAGGCAAAGAGTTCACATCGACTTTGCGGGACCATTGGAGAACCGAATGTTCTCAGTGGTAGTTGATGCTCATAGTAAATGGCCAGAAGCAGCTGTCTTGAAGAGCACCTCTGCAGAGAGAACCGTTGAAGAGCTCAGGTCTAGCTTCAGCCGATTTGGTCGACCTCAACAACTTGTTCGTGATAATGGCCCACGGCTAGTGTCAGAGGAGTTCCGAACGTTCATGGAAGAAAATGTTATTCAGCACATTAAGTCTGCGCCTTATCATCCTGCTACAAATGGGCTTGCAGAAAGATGTGTACAAACATTGAAGCAAGCGCACAAATCCTCACCAAGCTCACAGTCCCTCAAACGACGCCTCAGTGCTTGTCTGTTGTCTTACAGAAACACCCCGCATGCTACAACAATGCTGTCTCCGCTCGAGGGTGCGTGGGAGTTCCCCCAATCAGTCTCCATGTGTTTTGTGGACTTGGAGAAGGCGTTCGACCTTGTCCCTCGTGGAGTCCTGTGGGGGGTGCTTTGGGAGTATGGGGTACCGAACCCCCTGATACGGGCTGTTCGGTCCCTGCGCGACCGGTGTCAGAGTTTGGTCCGGATTGCCGGCAGTTAAGTCGGACTCGTTTCCGGTGAGGGTTGGACTTCGCCAAGGCTGCCCTTTGTCACCGATTCTGTTCATAACTTTTATGGACAATTTCTAGGCGCAGCCGAGGCGTGGAGGGGGTCCGGTTTGATGGCCCAGTATTGCATCTTTGCTTTTTGCAGGTGGTCCTCAGTCGAAAAGAGGTGGAGTGCCCTCTCCGGGTCGGGGATGAGATCCTGCCCCAAGTGGAGGAGTTCAAGTATCTTGGGATCTTGTTCACGAGTGAGGGAAGAACGGAACGGGAGATCGACAGGCGCATCGGTGCGGCGTCTGCAGTGATGCGGACTTTGTTTCGGTCCGTTGTGGTGAAGAAGGAGCTAAGCCGAAAACCGAAGCTCTCGATTTACCGGTCGATCTACGTTCCTTTCCTCACCTATGGTCACGAGCTGCGGGTCGTGACCGAAAGAACGAGATCCCGGATACGAAGCGGCCGAAATGAGTTTCCTCCGCAGGGTGTCCGGGCTCTCCCGTAGAGATAGGGTGAGAAGCATCTCCCCCACATCGAGAGGAGCCAGATGAGGTGGCTGGGCGTCTGTTTAGGATGCCTCCCGTACGCCTCCCTGGACCCAGGATACGCCGGAGAGACTACGTCTCACGGCTGGCCCGGGAACACCTCGGGATCCCCCCGGAAGAGCTGGATGAAGTGGCTGGGGAGAGGGAAGTCTGGGCGTCCCTGCTAAAGCTACTGCCCCCGCGAGCCGACCTCGGATAAGCGGAAGAAGATGGACGGATGGATGCATTTATATTCCGGTAAATCTGTATTTGATTTGTTACTGTATATTGTATGTTGTTCATAAGGCCAGGTCATGAGCGTCACGACCGAGTTTTGCGCCAATACGAGCCAAACGTATCGATTAGTACGTCGTGTTCCTATTCAGGAAGTAAATGGTGTCGCAAGCAAGTCAAGTCTCTTGTTCATCATTACAAAACACAAGAGATTTGAACTACCACGAGTACCAGCGTATTGTAGAATACACCCCTGTCAAAATCAATCTACGGCAATAGTTAAACAATGTGCAATTAAATGTTAGTCAACATCTTCACGACAAAAGAGTTAGCTTTGGTGGAATCCTATCGTCATGTCCATGCAATGTTCAATATCTTTTTTATGTGTTTAAGGCAATAGTCACTGATGGTGTAGTGGTGCACTCGCCTGACTTTGGTGCAGGCAGCGTGGGTTCAGTTCCCACTCAGTGACGGTCCGAATGGTTGTCCGTGTCTACATTTGCCCTGCGACGGACTGGCGACCGGTTCAGGGCGTAGTCCGCCTTTGGCCTGAAGTCAGCTGCGCTAGACTCCGAGCATACTAGTGCACGGACCCGGAGCTGGATATCAACGAAGGGCTTCGATAGCCTCGATATCACCGCATACGTCACGTGAACGCCGGCGCGCTCTGCCGCCACGCTATCCTGCCGCTGCTCACCGGGTTCTTTGACTTTGTTTTAATGTTTGAAACTCCCTTTAATCTTTTCTTGCACAACCGAACTTGATTTTAAGCGATTGACCGGCTCATACACGGGAGCCCTTACCTACGGCCTGTCGATCTGAGGAGCCCGGCGGAAGACAGCGGCCTTGCTCCTCTTCGCTTTCTTCCCGGAGTCTTTTGTGTTTCTTACAACTATGCGGACTACCAGAGTGCAAGTGCGGAGCTTGCTGGTTTAGAGCATCCTTATCCATGTCCACTCTCCAGCGACTGCACTGCTCCACCGACCCTTCAGCTCCACCACGGCATCGAACGGCAGGTCCATCCACCGTGGGTCCCATCGAAACCTCCGCCTCTGTGACACCGCGACAATAAAATCCATTCAGTTTTACTCTGCTTTCTGCCATTGACATTTCAGAAATCAGCCGTCGCTCCAAGCCCTCCACTTGCCAACTCGACCCCCACCCGACTGTTCTGGTAAAAGCTCGCCTCCCATCCCCGCTCCCCCTCATCACGAACATCATCCCCTCATTTCTCTCCACTGCTATTTTTCCCACATCATACAAAAATGCAGCCACGACCCCAATACCGAAAACCCCCGGTTCAGATCCAAATCATTTCAATAACCTTCGTCCCCTCTCCAATCTCCCATTGGTCTCCAAAAGCTTAGCCAAGACCGCCGCTTCCATTTGCACCGAAACAGCGCTCATCAAGATCGCCGACGACCATCCTCAGCCTCCTTGATCTGACTGCAGCTGTTGACACCATTTCCCACACCGTCCTCCTGAACAGACTCCACCACATTGCCATGACACACACACGGCCCTCCAGTGGTTCGGTTCTTACCTGTCTGGCCACACCCAGTTTGTTCATGTAAAATCATTCTGTCCCCGTTTCTTCTGGTGTCCTCCAGGGCTCCGTTTTGGGACTCCGCCTCTTTATCACCAACATCCTACCTGTTGGCAATTTTCTTCCCCATGAATTCAACTTACATTTTCACTTTTAGGTGGATGACACCCAGCTCTATCGCTCCACCAAACCCACTGTCACTCTTCCTCTTTTCTGCCTTACTTCTCCAAACCCAAACGCTGGTTCTCGTGTAGCTTTCTACAACTCAACAAAAAGTGATAAAAGTGAAATCCCACTCACAACCTCACCCGATCTGCATACTTTCACCTAAGGAACATCACTGGCCCTCCGTCCATCCCTCGCTCCCCCCCGCCCCCACACACACCCTCACCCACACTGCTGCTGTCCTTGTTGATCGCCTCGTCACTTCCTGCTTGGATTATTGCGTTAACTCTTCCCTTTTTGGTCTCCCCCACAAGTCACCTCAAAAACTACAGCTTCTCCAGAACTCACAAGGACCACCTCCACTCACCACATCACTCGAGCCCTGCAACAAATCCACTTGTTCCCTGTTCAGTACCGCATCCAATCTAAAATATTGATCGGCGCTTTCAAGGCCATCAATAACTTGGCCCCGCCGTATCTAACCTCCTTCACGTTGTCTCAGGTCTTCGTCCTTCCACCTCACCGTCCCTTCTGCCCGCCTTCAGCCGCTCGCCCCCGGTCTTTGGAAGTCACCGCGACCTGACCTGCCGAACACAGACTCACGAAACCGCTTCAAATCCACACTCAAGACGCACCTATTCGAGACTGCTGACTCACTTTAACATTTCCCTTATCATGTGAGATTTTAATTGATGTTTTATGTTGTGCTATTTTGATTGTATTTCTTGTAACTGTTTTTACTGTGGCCTTGAGGGACTTAAAATCATGATTTTTATTGTTGTTGTTATTATTTTTTTTAGGGGTGTACCGATCCAATCTTTGCTATCCTAAAATCGGTCCGTCGTCAGCAAAAAACGAGTACCGGATCGGATTGGCTCTAAAATGGCCTATTTATAGAAGCGGGCCGTTCCACGCTGCGCTCCAGCACTTCGATCCGGCAGCGCCCGGCCGGCACGAAGAGCCCACGTGATCACGACAACGGCCTGCCAAGGCGCTAACGTAGTCACAAGCAGTTAAAGTGGATCCTGCCTGTTGTCTATCGACACTCCAGTTGAAGTTCACTGTAAAACTAAACAAACATGACACAAAATTACACCTATTGAGTGTTCAAATTCATCACCGACTTTGTGTTTTTCTTCTTTTTTGCTCACAAAAATCGCTAGCTCACAATGAATGAAAAACACCATTGACGAGCTAACAAAAATGAGCATTGAACTTGTGGCACGTATATTTCTCAAAATAACGAATATTGGCACACTAATGCTGCATAAACACATACAAAAAGGCAACATAACAATACTCTGTCATATATTCTTCAGTGAGTTCTATTAACAATTATCGATCATGAGTTCTTCTGCTTTCTTTGTTACTGCAAGTGCACACTCCCCCCAGAGGCCAAGATGTGCACTGCAGGAACAGCCATTGTCAGGAAAACTAAACCCCAGTTCCATCAAGAAGTTCAAAAGTGTATTTTCTGCACACTTGCTGTTCCCACCATATACTGACAGGAAAAAAAGATATCCATTCAACTCGAATTGTTTTGCACGTCAAATGTATCATTTCTATTTGATTATTTACTGAGGTTGTTTTTCATGGTTTTCTCATTGAAATTTGACTTCATCAATTCTAATGTAGAATATGCTTATGGTTAAGTTAAGCAGTGGTTATATTGCATTTTAAATCCAAAACGTTTTTGTTATTACTGTGTTTTATTGAAGTTATTTTCGAATATCATTTTTATTTATTGTATTCAATTGTAGTACATTCTTATTTCAGAGTTACTATATGTAGCCCATCGGTTAACAATAAACGGGTCCGTTTTTCTCCTCCCGACTGTTGCTGATTATTGTTGTCTGTTGGAGTAATATCACCTCACCCAAGCCCTTTGGAACATTCCGCATTATAAAATAAGTCAAGGAGATATGATTATTGATGATATCGGGGCGGCCAAAATTCGAGGCTGCAATTTCGGTATCGGCTCTGAAGTGAAAAAGTCGGATCGGGACAGCTCTAATTATGATTATGATTATCATTCATCCATCCATCCATCCATCCATCCATTTTCCGAGCCGCTTCTCCTCACGCGGGTCGCGGGCGTGCCGGAGCCTATCCCGGCAATCTTCGGGCGAGAGGCGGGGTACGCCCTGAACCGGTCGCCGGCCACATACAAACAAACAACCATTCGCACTCACATTCACACCTACGGGCAATTTAGAGTCGTCTCTCGGCCGGCCCGGGAACACGTCGGGATACCCCCCCCCCCGGAAGAGCTGGATGAAGTGGCTGGGGAGAGGGAAGTCTGGGCGTCCCTGCTGAGGCCGCTGCCCCCGCGACCCCACCTCAGATAAGCGGTAGAAAATGGATGGATGATAATGCAGGCATTGATCTAATGAATGAAAAAAGGAATCCTGTTAAGAATGGGCAAAATCCATGATTAGGTAACTTTTCAAGCTAATTGAGGTTGTTTGGTTGGTTTTCATTTCACTGCTTTGACTGACGTTTTAGATTTTTGCCGCGGTATCGAGGTACTTTATGCAGGTGTGGTGTGGAAGTCCTAATTTTGGTACCGTGACACCACTATTAGTGAGTACAAAGCGCGTACTAGTAGCTGGACCTTACGCCGGGCACGAAGGATGAGGAACAAATGCTCAAACGGCTCCTTCAGATCCAGTTTACGGTCCCAGTGCTACTGACTAGAAAGACGCAGCAGTTCTACTCGTGCGCTGAATGCATTTATGTTAAGCGAGGGCAAAGGGCGCACTAGTAGCTGGACCTTACGCCGGGCACGAAGGATGTGGAACAAATGCTCAAACGGCTCCTTCAGATCCAGTTTACGGTCCCAGTGCTACTGACTAGAAAGACGCAGCGGTTCTACTCGTGCGCTGAATGCATTTATGTTAAGCGAGGGCAAAGGGCGCACTAGTAGCTGGACCTTAAGCCGGGCACGAAGGATGTGGAACAAATGCTCAAACGGCTCCTTCAGATCCAGTTTACGGTCCCAGTGCTACTGACTGGAAAGACGCAGCGGTTCTACTCGTGCGCTGAATGCATTTATGTTAAGCGAGGGCAAAGGGCGCACTAGTAGCTGGACCTTAAGCCGGGCACGAAGGATGCGGAACAAATGCTCAAACGGCTCCTTCAGATCCAGTTTACGGTCCCAGCGCTACTGACTAGAAAGACGCAGCGGTTCCACAAGTGCGCTGAATGCATTTATGTTAAGCGAGGACAAAGGGCGCACTAGTACTTTGACCTGAAGCTGCTCAAAAACATAAGCTCCAGCGGTTTCCCTCTCTTTTTTTCTTTCCCCCTTCGGGACTAATAAGGACGATCAATGAGTTGAGCACATTTGAATGAGCGAATGAAGGACGCGGTCGCCGTTGTTGTTCTCAGACAGCGCGAGCCGGATACGAAAGGCTCCAACGTGGGCAGCGGAGCGCTCGGGCCTGACCCGCCGCAACCGTTTGCGTTTGCGTTTGCGCACCTGCTCGGGCCCTTGGAAGCAGATCCGGCACTGGGGGGTCCGCAGGCTGCTGGCGGTGCTGGCCAGCGACACGGCGTCCAGGCCCTGCACCTGCAGCTTGGGCTCCTTGTCGTCCAAGGCCCGCAGCTGGCTCCGGGGCCGCGGGGGCTCGCTGCCGTAGTACTCCTCGTCGTCGTTCCGGGAGCGGCAGTCGCCGAAGGGCGGCCAGCCGCAGCCGCCCATCACGCGGACGGCGGCGACGGCGGCGGCGGCGGCGGCCGAGCGTCGCTCTCTGTCGGGGTCGGGCGACGAGCCGGACTGGCTCGAATCGGATCGCATCGACACCAGCACTTTCAGTTCGTTCAGAAACATGCGCATCCGATACTTGAACATGTTGGGCTCCGCGCGCACGCGAACGCACGCCTGGCCGGCCGGAGGATGCGCGCGAGCGGCTTTACTCGACGCGCTCCCGTCTTTCTTGGCCCTCGTCGAATTTCACAAGGCGCCCGTTCATCGGTCGCTGTCGACCGCTCACAGTGTATCGTCCGTGTTCCGACGCAAACGCAAAAGGACAAAATGACAAAAGCAAAAGCCCGAGACGCGAGACGCCTTGTGTTCATGTGCACGAGACGAGAGAAGGGACGCTCGAGCCTACGTCGCCTTTCGCTAGCCGAGGCGGGGGACTCGACGTCCGCGCGCTCACATCTGGGACTCTCGGCGACAGTCATCGTCCGACATCACCGCCTTCTGTCTCCTTTCTTCTCCTTTTGCCACGCGCTCCCGAAAAGTCAATCGTCGGCATTGTCCAAACACCGCCGAGTATCTCCCCGCGCCTGCCATCGTCGCCATCAAGGGTGGGTGGAGGGAGGCGGGCGGGCGGAAGAAAGGAAAGGAAAGGAAAGGAAAGGAAAGGAAAGGAAAGGAAAGGAACAACAACAACAACGACGACGACGACGACGGAAAACTCGAAACGAGGCACCCCTCAAATGCGAGTCCCGCACATGCACAAGGCCGACGAAGGATGGAGGCGTCCAACAAGCGACGCGGGCAGGCGGGCGGCCGTCGATGACGAGTGGAGCGCATCCATCGATGCCCTCCTCCAAACGCAGCTACTTCCGCAACGAGCGTGCTGACATCCTGGCCGCCGACAAAGACTCTCCCTTCCTTTTCTTTTGTCCTGTGGCACGTGCAGGGGGCGCTGTCCGCGGTGCTGACGCCTCTTTTCCAGCGGCCCTTTTGTCTCCCTTCCAACGCAAACGAACATCACAATTGGAGACGTTGGACACCGAAGGCTTCGGGGACTCGTCGTGCCACCCGGAAAGAAGTTGTGTGACGTCGCGGGCCGACTCGCTCTGCCGGGGGTTGCCCGCGGGCACCGGGCGGCACCCCGACGACGGCACATTGTGATTTCGCAGGAATCGCAAAAGTGAACGCATGATGACATTTATCCTTTCCGACATGCTGAAATCATAGTTGATCATTAGCGAGGAATGGACTTTACACCGATTTTATCGGCTCTATCGGTATCGGACAGTTAGCATTTTATGCCGATCGGCTTTAAGTTCGTAATTCGCCGATCCGATCGATGCTCCGCGAAAGACATTCACTCCGCGTCGCCATCGTGCACAGTATATTTGAATCCAAAAGCGAGTTTATTTTTAGCCTTGTCGCGTGTCTTTTGACGTAGTACTGTAAATATCTGACGGCCAATAAAGTTATTGAAAAAAAAAAAGAAAGAAAAAAAACATGTCGGCGCTGTGAAACAGACAACACGTCCGAGACGGACGGACGACACGTAATGCCCGGCAGACGACAAGACAAATTGGCTCTTTCAGGATTGCACTCTGTCAGAATGCTGCAATGAAATCTTGTACTCCGATTGTATTCCGATATCCCGTTTTTTTTTTACGATCACTGGGCTTTATCTTGTCAACTCCAATGCGACCGGATACACGACTTTGTATTATAAGGACAAAACGGGAGAAAACGTGTGTTGGTGGTCACCGGTGCTCAGGACAGGAGAGGACGTTGGTTTGAGGCTCGCTTGAGGTACGTTCCCGTACTTTGAACACGATACGGCTCGCGAGCAGGCAACAAAACGTTACGTAGCCTAGCGCGCTCGTGCTAGCGCTAACGGTTGTACGTAAACATGCCGCCGTTCTGTCGAATCGTGCTCTGAAGTTTCGGTGTGGGTGAAGTCATTTCATTTCAGATCTGACTAGAGCAGTGATTTCCAACCTTTATGGAGCCAAGGAACAGAAAAAACAGAATAAATCTCACGGCACACCAACAAACAAAAAAGTCACAAAAAGTGGATACTTTAATGGCTGCATTTACTTCCTGCCATCTAATAGAAGAGCATTCATTTGTCATTATGCCTCACTGGCATAAATACAGGAACAAAGACACATGATTTATTGTAAATATAATTTTTGGAGCAATGAAGTACACGAGTATATACAGTCAATGAACAGGTCATTTAAATAGACACATTCCTCCATCTTGTGATCGGATATCGTTTTTTTTAAAGTAATCCTGATGGTGTAAAGCCTAGTGAGGAATCATTAACACGATCAGTGTTTCATGATTAATCACGAATAATTCATTGTAACATAATCGAAGGCAATTTGAGAAGATTTGTCTTTTGAGAAGTGTGGATCAAAGCGGTAGCAAAGAAGCAGCTCTCGTACTTTGGAGAATGCCGCCGAGTCCCGGTCTACGCCTCCCCAAAAGCGCGCTTCCCGACCGACTTCCGACTTGAATCGTTCCGAGCTCGTTCTTTTCAATGAAATGGAACCAGCGGCTGGCTGGCGTTTTGTCACGTAACATCTTTCGACTGACACTTGGCGCATTTAAACTTCGGCGCTAGAGAAGAAGGCCCAAACGACCGGATAACGAGCAACCCTTTACTGCTGCTCAGTGACTGTTTTTTTTTTTCCTTTTTTGTGTCAATGTCTTTGTGTCTCCAAAGTGTTCTCTGTCAATGGACTGACTGCCTGTTGTCCTACCAGAGCGGCTCCAACTACCGGAGACCAATTCCTTGTGTGTTTTTTTTTTTTTTGGACATACTTGGCAAATAAAGATGATTCTGATTCTGATTCTGATTCTCATCAGCAATGTAGCCAGGTGGCCCGTCTTCTCAATTGCTCTGGGTGAGCGGCTGTAAGGATTCTATATATCGAAACTGAAAATTGCGGAAAAGGCTCTCCTGTTTTGATTTAGTAACAAGTCCAAGATCCTGGAAAAGCGGGTCATGTATCTGGTTGATCTAACTTGTTCTGCAACGTCTGCCGGTCTCTGTTTGAGAAGGACAAACTTGTCTTCTCCTTTCTCCTTTGCTGCAATCTGCTTCTGTGAGTGTCACAAACCATTTATGGACAATAACTGACTCATTTGGATCATTGCTCTGCCTGGCGCAAACGAAATCAATACTGACATTTCGTCAGGGCAAAAAACGAGATCGAGTACTCTGACTTGACCTGCAGTGGGCCTGCAGAACACCCTCGCTAATCCCGATCCTCGCTGGCTGGAGGGCAAGAGCTGGGATGAGATTTGTCGAGCCAATGAGCTTCCTGGCTTAAAAGGAGCGAAGTGAGAAAAGTTCTCAACAATCCTCGATTTGTTCAGAATTCTATTGGCTGTAGAGTAAGAATATCACTCAACCAACATTTTTTTTAATTGTTTGTCCTTGTTCCACAGAAACCTTTCAAGCCTATTTTTGACAGCAAAGACCCGAGCGACGTCCCTTTACCCTCACCTTGGGACGATAAACTCAACGAACTGCAGGAGGAGACCATTGTCGCTGTCTCGGGCCTGACAAGATTGGATTGTGCCAGCTGTGAACAAATATGTCGTAACTAAGCTCGGGAAAAGTTTTGTTCAGCCCCCTCCCGTCGAGCTAAGCAAGAGCTACCTGGACCCTAATGCTACCTTTGGCTTCTCTGGCACGCGGCTGCTGTCACATACAGCGGCTGAAGTAAGTATTTAACACGTCGCCATTTTTCCCATTAAATATATTCCCAACGGTGCTATTGAAAGCAAAATTTCACCAGATGGTGGGAACAACCCAAGCTATCTATACATACAAAGAAAGTACAACAAAGTAGCTCAGAAAAGAAGATGTGTGTAATAATAAGAAATGACACAGGGAAAAAGTATTGAACACGCCAACTGGTATTTATTTAATACTTTGAACTAAAGCCTTTGTTTGCAATGACAGCTTCGAGACGCCTCCTGTATGGAGAAACTAGTCACATGCATTGCGCCGGTGTGATTTTGGCCCATTCCTCCACACAAGGAGTCTTCAAATCTTGACGGTTCCTTGGGCTTCTTTTATAGACCTCGAGTTTCGGTTCTTTCCGTAGATTTTCCATTGGATTCAAGTCAGGTGATTGGTCGGGCCATTCTAGCAGCTTTATAGTTTTTTTTGAGAGTTTCCATGGCAGTATGTTTTGGATCATTATCCTGCTGAAATGTCCACCTTCGTTTCATTTTCATCATCCTCCTAGATGGCAACAGATGTTTTTGTCAAGAATGTCTCGGTACATTTGCCCGTTCGTCCTTCCTTCAATAATGTGAAGTTCACCAGTCCCATTTGCTGAAAAGCAGCCCCACACCATCATGTTCCCACCGCCGAACTTCACTGTTCGTTATGGTGTTTTTAGGGTGTTGTGCAGTGCCATTTCTCTTCCAAACTCGGTGTGCATTATGGCATCCAAATCCCATCCGACCAGACGATATTCTCCCGGTATTTACCTGGCTTGCCCAAATGTTGCTCAGCAAACTTTAAACGAGCTTTGACATGATTTTATTTTTCAGCAATGAGGTCTTGCGTGGCGAGCGTGCATACGTGCCATGGCGGCGGAGTACATGACTCAGTTTTCCTTGTGACAACAGTACCTGCTGATTCCAGGTCTTTTTGAAGCTCTCCGCAGTTGGTCCTCGGCTCTTGGACAACTCTTGTGATCATTCTTTGCACTCCTCTGTCAGAAATCTTGCGAGGAGCACCTGATGGAGGCAAATTTATGGTGGTATGATTGGCTTTCCACTTCCGTATTATGGCCCCAACCGTGCTCACTGGAACGTTCAGAAGCTTTGATGTGCGCCTGTAACGAATGTCGTGGTTATGTTTTGCAACAATTCGTTTGCGATGGTCTTGAAACAGATCTCTGCTCTTTCGCCATCGGGAGATGTGTCTTGACTCACACCTTGGCAATGAGACCTTTCTGTAGGCCATCAATTAGGATATTCATTTGCACTGACAAGGGGCTGCAATGCTGTTTGATTATTGATCGATTTTAGGTGTTGTCTTGGCTTTGCATGCCTTTTTTGCACCCCCCTTCATGTGGTCAATCCTTTTTCCCTGTGTCATTTCACATTTTTACACAAAACTTAATTTCTGATCTTATTTGTTCTACTGTCTTTGTATGTATGGATTACTTGGGTTGTTCCCAACATCTGGTGACATTTTCAGGTCAACGGCACCTTTGGAAGTTTAGTTAGTGAGAAACACGTTGACGGGTTAAATACTTATTTCAGCCGCTGTAGATGAATGTCACCTTTTCAGCTTCACGTAAATGATTTATTTCATGACACGCTCCTAGAAGAGGTGACATGAAGTTGTTCAGTACAACTGAAAATCCTTTTCCCAGCTTACACACACCAAACACACGCACATGCACGAAGGAGCGTTGTTGGCCTTCTCTCTGACGAGCCAGCAGCGTTCCTGCGCTGTTTCATTATTGATGGACCATATTGAGCTGTTTGTCTCTCCTCGCTGAAGAGAATGATTTGCCTTCCTGTTTGTCCTCGCTGAGCTGTGAGAAGAAAACGCATCCCCCTCCAGAAGCAATCATAAAAGCACGCGTCGTTCTTCCTGTTGCGTGCTGCCACGGGGACGATTCCATGTCGAGTCCAAGGGCGTAAGGCCTGCGGCTCCCGAGCCAAAAGCGGCCCACTGGGGCAGCTTTGATTGGCAAAGCGTGGTAACGTGTACCGCGAGCGCCGCGCGGACTCCCTCGGGCGGTACGCAAGTCCACCGTTCAGTCCGACGGCGCGCCTATCGCCAAAGCACGGGAAGCTTTGTAGTGGTTTTAAACTTCCTATATTTAAGTGCAGTCTTAATGTCCAAACGGTGCATAATATTACAGTTACATTGATTGTAATCCAGGTCATTTTATTAGATTTTTTTTTACTTTTCACGTAATTGTTTCAAGTACAGTTGTATTGTAAAATTGAAGTATGGTGCATTTGCATTACATTTTGAATATCTGGTTGTTTTTAAAACATATGTATAGTTTTTATTTGACATTTATGTGCAAAACATTTTCAGACTTAAACTTTCATATATTTAAGTGCAGTGTTAATTTTGAAACTGCATAACGCTGCTGTGAAGCAGAAACCTCCTACATCCAAATTTATTGATCTAAATATATATTTAGCTGCTAAATTGTTGATAAACTCTGGCTTGTAACATGATACTAGCATTATGTTACAACATCACTTCTTCCTAGTACGGCATTGACAACATATACGATAAATACTTACACACTTCCTTAAGGTGATCGAAAAATTAAATTTTGCATTCTTAACGTTGGCTCTGCTGCTCAGTGTGACGCGGGGGGGGGAAAAACACATTCAGCATTAGCTGTCACTCAAAACAAATTAGCCAATGAGGACGCATTCCTCAAAAAGCCCACCCAGCGGAGAGGTTTGTGCCAAAAGTCAGCGAAAAAAACAGAAACGCAAATGCAAAAGTCATCAGCACACCAAAAAACAAAAATGGGCAGGTTTGCGATTTGAAAAGTTTTTGGTGAATCTTTTCGGCACAAATCTGATTCCATCGGCCTTTGGTGTTGGCCTGCATTTTATAACCGACTTACCACACTGGGTGGCAAGGCAGGAAATCCAATCGCGCACTTCCTTGTTTCCCACCAATCACATCATTTGGTAACGTTCCGCTTAATGTCAAACTCCGTTTCTTATTTTGGTTGTGAATGCGGAGATGCGATTCTGCCGCTGCTCAGTACGGGGGCCGAACTATCTTGCAGGATACAGGCCCCCTGCCACCCGAAGATCTTTGCCTTTTTGCTTCATTACCTCGCTGCTTTTTTTTTTAAATAAATACATATCAAAACATTATTGAGCTCATTCGCCCCTTCCTTTTTTCCGAAGCGGTTTCCCGTATTGCTGTCCGTTTCAGAGCATCTTGAGTGATCTCTCGCTGGAAGTCAAATGTGCCCGCTAAGGTCTATTTGCCTCTTGGGCGGATTTCCGACGGCAGTGAAGCTCCCTATCCTCTTGAGGGCCCGATGCCAGTCCCCGCCCTGCCAGGCAGGCCCATATGCCGGCCGGGCACATTAACGCGGAGAAGCTGCGGAGAGAGATGGCCATCTGTCCTCTCCCACATTTAGAACTCGCTCTGCGAGCACGAGGACAGATCCGCGAGGTCTTTGGCGTAGGTGTCGCCGAGCTCGGGCCCTCCGCGCGCCACACCAAGCGAAGCTTGCCACCGTTCTGCAGAACTAGCCATGAAATTAACCAAATGCGGAACTGCTGCGTCTGCGCAAACACCGAAACGTTGCTCATCCGCAATCTCTTCAACACACACCGTCGGCCGTAACCACGCTAAAGAAATCGCCGACTTAGCTCTTCGCTCGACCTTCTGCTCTCCCCCCCACGCACACGCACACGCGCGCGCACACACACACACACACACACACACACACACAGGCTCCTGCTTCCTTACGTTCTGCCCGCCCCGTTGGCTTTCTTATCCAATCCCAGGTCGGGATTACGCCTCTGCACACACAGAAATGGTCGCCTTGTCAACACAACACATAAGTGCAGCCTCGCTACCGAACATATTTGTCCTGCAGGTCATATTGGTGACTTTTGACAACAAAGTACAGTAGCACCCAAGAAGCTCGTTCTCCCACCATTATGACCGATATTAAAATACAGTCGCATAGTAGGCCCGTGTCCTCCAAAAAAGAGAGAAGGCCTACTCACACAAAGAATATTGAATATTATTGTAAGCCACTATAACATAATCGCTGGTGTCGTGCAGAGTCACGATGTCTCCAAAACGCTCCCTTTTCAGGAAATCAACAGAAAAAGTTAACAAACAATCAAAACACCCTTTTCTTGAGCCATTAACATTGTACAGTAGCTGTATAATGTATATGTGTTTATTTTTGTAAATGATTCCTATTAGAAACAATAGTATGCCGTGGTAAAATGGCAAACTTGTAAGAAGGTATTATAAAAAAAAAAAAAAAATAAATAAAATTTTTTAAAAAGGCTCATTCCCAAGCCTACACTGTCGTCTCCTTCAACTTCCGTCTTGGGTTAGCTTCCAGTGCGGTCTTCCCCAGTCGGCTTCTTCCGCCGTGACAATTAGCAAACAGTCCACTATGTGTCCAAAAATTCAGAGTGAACGGACCCGGCTCGAAGCCTCGGTTTATCTGAACCCTAACCCTGACCCATCCTCGCCATTCCCACCGACGCGTGCTTGTTGACAGACGATTGTTCAGTCAAGAGGTCAAAATAGCAGCAAGCGTCTCTGCCGGCTCTGACCCTACTGCCTCCGTGTGGCGGAAGGTGGTACAAATTCACAGCGTTCCTCCGCATTTCCAGAAACAAATGCCTTTCCTACAGTGGCGGGCTGAGCATTTGGGTCCTGGACCCTAGCTGACTTTGTAGCACCGATATCACGTTGCAAGAACAGAAACCATAAATACGATAGAAAATGCAATAAAACAGCACATACACAGCTGTGCCACTCACATGCATCTTCACAATCCATGTTAAGCTAACAAAAACTTAAAAACATTGAAATAAAATACATGAGGCTCCCCCGAGACGCTGACCATTAAATGTATTAATGAATGCCGATCACTAACGACGTGTTTTTCTCTGACCAACCGATCAGAGGACAGCAGCTGAAACTTGGTTGGACAAAATTTGACATCCACATAGTGTCCATCAGTTGCTTGATGGTTGTTACTGCATCAATATGTCCAGACTACTGGTCGCCTTACAATCCTTCGGGACTATCTGGCCTTGTGTGTTTATATTGCCCAAGGTATCGGCTCACCCATGATCCAAATCGTTAGAATCAGGTGTTGCAATCCCTTCCATGGCCACAGGTGTATAAAATGAAGCACCGGGGCATGCAGTTTTTTTTTTTTCCACAAACATTTCTGACAGGACGGGTCGTTGTGAGAAGCTCAGTGAACTCCAGCGTGGAACTGCGATAGGATAGAGCTTCACGGAACGGGTTTCCGCGGCCGGGCGGCTGCATCCAAGCCGTACGTCACCGAGTGCAATGCAAAGCCTCGGACGTCGCGCCGTAAAGCATGCCGCCGCCGGCGACGCCTTCTCTGGAGAGACGAATCACGCTTCTCCATTTGGCAATCTCATGGACGAGTCTGGGTTTGGGGATCGGTACTTGTCTGAATGCATTGTGCCAAGTTTAAAGTTTGCTTTGGGGGGGATTACGGTGTGGGCTTGCTGTTTTTCAGGAGCTGTGCTTGGCCCCTTAGTTCCAGTGAAAGGAACTCCGACGAATGGTTCAGCATACTGAGAGATTTTGGACAAGTCCATGCTCCCAACTTTGTGGGAACACTGGCCCCTTCCTCTTCCAACATGACTGTGCACCAATGCACAAAGCAAGGTCCATAAAGACATGGAAGAGAGAATTTGGTGTGGATGAACTTGACTGGCCTGCCAAAGTCCTGACCTCAACCCAACAGAACCCCCTTGGGATGCATTAGAGCGCTGAGAGCCAGGCCTTCTCATCCAACATCCGTGTGTGACCTCACAAATGCGCTTCTGGAAGAATGGGCAAAAATCCCCATAAACTCACTTCTAAACCTTGTGGGCAGCCCACAACAGTTGAAGCTGTTTTGAAAATGTGTTTATTTATTTTAAACGGTCCTGTTCAGCTGCATGGCCATTCAGAACGATGGCTCTGGGCTCTGTATGCCTTTTGTGCTGTGCAACAGGGGAGTTTGAAACACTTCCTCTGCTTATTTTGAAATCATTCTGTTTATTGACAATGCAGCCGGACAGAAACGAGTTTTAGGTGAACTTTGTTGAAGTATTCTATTTGGCTCGCTAAGTAATAGTGTTTGAAGTTGGGTGCGTCAAGTCCCCCTTCTGAAGGGTAGCTCGGCTAATTGTCTTTTCGTATTTTGAGAGGAAAAACCTCAAAGGGCAGAGTCAAGCATTTGGAACCACTTTGACGCGAGTCTGAATGGGATCATTCATTTGAGGCAATGTTTTCATTTTTACCGTAGCTATACGCCCTAAAGGTGAGATAGGTAGGCTGTTCCATTTTAAATGGCCACCATTTTTTCCCCCATTGATTTAGATGAACGCTTAAGTTTTGTTGATATTAATGCCTTCATATTTGTCATTTCCTGGAGGAATAGATAAGTTTAGATTTTGGTGCGCAGGATTCCATGAGTTAGTTAACTGTTCTAGGGAGGGTTGTTGATTTAGCCCAATGAATAGCATATTCTGATAATTGGGAACCTGTTTGAAGTGATCACTTGGGTTCCTGTAAATAAAGAAGGATATCATCCTCCACGTGTAGATTGATTTTGTGTTCTGACACAGGAGACGGATACCTTCAATACTTGTGTCCCTATAGCCAGATGAATAGCAGGGGTGAGAGTGGGCATCCTTTTCTAGCTCCTCTTTCGAAAAGGAAACTTTGAGATGTGACCCCATTTGCCTAACGTTGCAATCCAGTGAACACACCAATCACCGAAGCCAAATTTGCGAAGTACTGCAAATGAGAAAAGACCAATTAACTTTGTCAAAAGCTATTTTGTGTGTCTAGTGACAAGACAATCGCTTTTAGATTATTACGCCGAGACATGCTTATTAGTTTTACCAGTCGGTCTAACAGTTGAAGCTGTTATAGCGGCAGAGGGTGGACCGGTGTCATGCTAAACCCAATCGATTAAGAATGGGATGTCACTGAAATTCACATCTCTGATTCAAGGCAGGTGAGCGACTACCGTTGGCCATATAGTGCATATTTTGTTATTGGGGCTTGTTCGCCGGAGACAAATGTGAAAATATGAAGACGATCATTCTGATGTCGTGGAAGTAGTGCAGCCAAGACAAAAACAACTATGAAATGAAGAGAATAAACTGCAAGGAATAAATGAATAAACTCATGAATCAAATTAGAGTTTAGGTTGCAAATGTAGGCCATCTGAGTGTTTCGGCCTCGCTGGCCCTGCCTGACCCAACACCGCTTTCCTGTAAAATTCTGTCTGCAGCCATTAAAAACACACAAAAACGCAACACAGACTCACAACGTATGGTCCAATTTCAGGTTTTATTATTTGTAAAATTAGGTCCCCAAATGAAGGGGAAAATACATTTCAAGCAGCGGTGCACACAAATGAATGTTGTGGTGTAAATATCGAGCAGGACAGCATGTGGCAACCCGTCTGCGAAAAGTTTGGCCCGCCGCAGCAGCAAAATGTGCACTGGCTGTAAGCTGGCAAGTTCAAGTAAGACACACAATTCAAGTGGACGCTCATTATAAGTTAAAAGCTAGGACGACGACGTCAGTAAATTAGCAGGAAATTGCAAAGATAACTTAAAACGGACCCATTTGTACAAAGCATTTAACACTGATGAATGGAAAAGAGTCAGGGCAATTATTGACAAGATTAAAAAGAACTGCAACCGAGGCCAAACCACATTTCACAACACACACTAAAAAAAGAAAAGAAAAAGTGGGTCTGTGACACAAAATGTGCAGTTTCTGTTGGATATATTGTCGCTATTTCTTCCACTTAAACAAGAGGCAAATCTACGTACCTGACAGGACGCAACATCGCAGTGTGCGCAACACTAAAGGAACAACTACACGGAAGATCAGTTTTATGTACATCAGGTCTGCAGTCCGCTGGCGCTCAAACTTGTGACGGCTGGCTCAGTTATAGCTCAGAATTATTCCAACGCCATTGACTAGTGACTAATTTATCGAAACTCTAGTCCAGGAGCAACGTGACAAGAAAATGACAGTCTGCCAAAATGCAGAGTCCGTCTGGCGGGGCCACTTCAACCTGAATTTTGAAAATTGCACGACTGGTTTCGGAGAAACTGAGTTTTTAGAGCCGGAAGAAACGTTTTTGCCTATTCCCAAAAAATCTGGGGAGAAGAGAAGAAGAGGGGGGGGAAAAAAAAAAAAAAAAAAAAAAAAAAGCCTTCAAATTACAGCAAAACCTAGTATATACTTGACCATTGGCTCCTGGACCCTTTGGTTTTGTCTGCTACTCAGGGAAGCCCTTCTCTGATTGGCTGACACGTTTCAGTTCACTTCCACCAATAAGCTTGCAGGACACGTCAAAATGACCGTGACTTTTCAAACGGTGTCACTTCCCCGAAAAACTAAACCTGAATAGCAAGCCTGCAGATAACCATGATTTTAATGAGCAATTAAAAAATAAAATCGGATAGAAAAACTAATTTCCATCCCTTTATTTAAAAAAAAAATATTTTTTTTTTAAATTAAATGCACTCATTGATTATGATTCAGCATTGTAAATGAGAAATTGTTTGCAACTACCTTCCCTGGTTAAACAAAAAGATTATTATTATTATTCAGTTCAGTCAGAAAATTTGCAAAAATGTTGACCACTGTTTTCCAACGTGAAAGTCGATGTTCGCAAATGCCTTATTTTGATTAAAAACAAAGATATTCAATCAGTCTGCTTTGACGGAGGACAAGGGAAATCTGGAACTATTACTTGAGAGGTTGAAGTCAGAGGATTTGGGCAATGGGAAAAAAATGATCAACATTTTTGCCAATTGTATTACTTCAATATCAGTTTGAAATAACGTCCTGTTTTTGAATAAAGAGATGGAAATTAAGTTTTCTTTTCTCCGATTCATCCAAAAAATAATTGACAGATTAAATGATTAAAATAATGGTTAGTTGCAGCCCTGTAGAGGATAAATCAAAGATCAAAACATACTAATCGATGGTCAAATTAATTGACTATTGTTGCACCTGTAGCCCAAATGGAACGTTATTGGTGAGAATGGGGGCAGTAGAATAGCTCCATGTACTTCATCCATCAATTGTCTGGAGGATTTAAGGAGTTTGAAGTGCTCATCTATTGCTTTTATTTATATAAAAAAAAAAAAAAAAAAAAAAACTTTTTTTGTTTAAGAAAATTGCCCTCGTCCCCTTGCTGAGTCCGAGCAGTTTGTGACTTTTGCTCCACACATCCGGTGGGCACTTCTTCTCCCCGTCGCGGACGACGCCTTTGCTGTGCATGAGAACATTTCCGGGCCCACGTGGGCAAATTTGTGAGATGCTTCTCACTTGCCGGGTTGGGCGGCGACGGCTAGAAGTCGGGCCATCAAACGGAGGCTGGGTCGCAATACGGGCGAGTCGGCCTCACCGGTATTACGAGTCATCCCGTCGTGCGCGAGCGCCCGCGGGGCCGGTCTCGAACGAAGAAGGCGTGGGGTGCGTTCTCGTGTGGGCCGGTCCGTTCCGCGTCGTGTACCGGTGTGTCAAAAACGGCACGGGGACGAAGTGCGGCGGCGACGGACTATAGGAACGCGCTCGGGTTCGCCCGCGGGTCCTTCTGGTTCCTGTAGCGGACTGCCAGCCAAACTCCCAAAATCTGGAGGAGGACATTCAGGAAAGTCAGGCGAGGGCAACACTGTGCGACCAAATATCAACTCTCGGGGTGTCTGGGGACAGGTCCTTCAAAAGCTTTTCAGGCCATACAGTGGCTATAAAAAAAAAAATCTACACACACCTGTTGAAATGCCAAAACCTTTTCCACCACGAGGCCTTTTGGAACGGTGGCCGCTCTTTCAGAATTGGTACCGGCTCCATATGGGCATGATATAATAGGATAAGTTGCGCTGACTATTTCATATTAAGCGACGTTAAAATGCCTGCAGTGTGGCAAAATGGCTTGATCGATTTCTCAAATATTTTGGGTAAAAAGAAAGGTGTTGATTTCCTTGTATGTATTTTGGAAATTTGTACCGCCTCTGCAAGGTACGTTATTGCCACAGCCCGAATGTCAGGAAAAGGTGTTACTTGTGCTTTTCCGCTCGTGGTGGCAGGGCTCGGTCCCGATCCTTTACTTCATTTTCTCCAATGCGTTAGGCAAGTCAACGGCAATGCGCGCAAGCTTCCTCGGGTTTCCATTTAAATCTGATACTTTTCTATGTTAAATATCTCAATTAACATTGTTTTGATAGCAACCAGGATTTCTGGATTTCTCAGTGTTCACTGCAGTATTTGAAGACTCCGGTATTAGAATATTTCCACTTGACGCAGACTGCGCTTCAGTGCACCGACTTTAAACACCTCATTTCGGGCGTTTCGGAGTTAGCAAGAGATTGAAGCGCCGCTCACCTCCGTGAAGCTGAAGAAGAGCCCGACGCCTCCGAGGATCTTGAGCGCCTCGCTGGCATGGTGCAGCATCATATCCCCGCAGGTGTAGCATGAAGTATTCTTCTTGCATAACTGCAGTCCAAGACACAAAAACAGCAGATAAGGTCTTTCTTTGGTCTGCGGCGCCGCAAAGCCGCAAGCTGTCTGCCGAGCTCAAGCCGTTGGCACAAACTGAGTAAAACCAAGGAAAACCGTGGCTACGCACTGCGGTACGCCGCTCACAAGGCTATTTATCGAGCGACGTAATCAAGCGCAGGTCGTACGTGACGTTTCCAGACTTACGGCGGGACAGTTCTGCAGATCCTGCTCGAACTGCGCTCGGTGGCTGGTGACGTTGAGCAGCCCGCAGCAGTCGAGCTGACTCTCCAAGTCGGTCTTGGTCTTATTTTCCAGCATTCCCCACGCAGAGTTCAGAAGTCCTTCCTGGAAAAGCAGATCAAGGATTCTTAGCCCCGTGCTTATTCGTCTCTACAACCGCGCGTACATCGAGCCAGTGAGATTTCAGTATGAGCGTGTCTTGTCTTGACGTGACAACTGGGAGAGCGGTACCAAACTTACCACTGGTCATGCAATGTACAGCAATAAATCCATCTTCATTTCAAAGTTTCCACATGCCTACAAGAGCATCTCAAGAAATTTGAAAATCATAGAAAAACTCATCTGTTTCACTCATTCAATTCAAAAAGTTCAACAGATGAAACAGACACAGGAGTACTTTTCAAAAAGGCCAATCCCTAACCAAATGATTTGGATTGTGTATGTAATATTCACATTTCTTGAGATGGTAAATTGGTTTTTCTTGTTAACTATAATCCAAATAGAAATGGAATATTTCACTGTGTTTCAGCCTTTGATTTGAACTCGTGAAACACATTACAGTACATTTGACACGTTCTTGAGATTCACACCCTTGTAAACAATAGTGTCGCCAAGAAATTAGCATGGGGGCTAAAGCAAAACTCCCAAGTCAAGAGGAACAGAGAGAAGTCACGCCCCGAAAAGCTTTCGGGTGAAGCTTCGGGATGGCACGAAGACGCACTTGTACCCTTTCGAGTGGACTGAAAGTTGGACCCTTCAGCGTTTTAGTACTTTATGTACAACTTGCTGTTTTCTAACAATGAGCTGAACGGCTAAATTCAAAAGCTGGCGTTTGATCCATAAAACGTTACAAAGAGCGCCCGCTTGTATGTCTTTCTGTGAGTCTTCCGGTCTCTGTTGCAACCTGCCGACGACGCCGTGGTAAAGGGAGCTCAGTGGCCACTTCCTGCCGGACGGCGAGGAACCGCTGATCGACCGTGTGGTCGTCTTGGTCTCATGATGTCAAAACGTGAGCGGCGTGATGAACAGGGCCGTTTCCATTCTAATTTGACCTGGAAATTTAGGGCTTTCAATTTTGCCATTCAGCTCCTCGTTGACGAACGGCAAGTTGCGCAAAATCTACTGAAACACTGAGAAGCTGCACGTCCGCATTCAAAAGAGAAGGTCAAATTAGGTTCACCTGGAAAGTTCACAGTTGGATCTTAGTTTCATCCAAAAGAGAATGGAGGTCAGGTACGCACGAAGACGGAAGGACGGCAGACAGCGGACTCACCTGCTGGCCGCGGTTCATCGCCAGGCAGGAGCAGGACACTCCGAATTGAAATAGGAAGACGATGAAAAGAATGACCATGTACTGGGAGGCCAGACGTCAAAGAAACATTCACGCGCCTTTCAATGCGCCGAGCGACGTGGAGAAAGGATACGAAGAAAAGCACGACTTGGTGGTGGCGGACGGCTCCGACGAGGCCCACCGCGGCGATGAGCAAGAGGAAGACTCCCACGGCGATCACGCCGCCGATGACGTGGATGCTGGACACCAAGCCGAAACCCTTCCCCCACGCCGCCACGCCGATCAGCAGCAGGCCCACCAGCTGTACGTCACACGAGGGGGACAACTTACTCGCGGCCCCGTTCGTCCACGTGAGATTTCACTTGATTCGCTACATTTGAAAATAGACTTTCAACACTTGAAGACAATTCGATACATTTTGTCGCTAGTTTTATCGAGAGGTGCGACAAACGTTTGATAATCAGTCAAAACTCTTGAAAGGAGACCTTGCTTAACTTCAGCTTCTTATTAAGAAGATGATTAACTCTCTGATTTCTGTCGTCTTCCATGAAAGCATACGGATTATCTTTGTGTCTAATCGAAATGCGACATTTGCAAACTGCTGCTTCTACTTTGGAAAATAACGAGTTTTTTTACATTACGGACCAAAGCAGGAACGGAATGGTCATCAAATTATGTATGTCCGATTTCAGCGCTATCAATTTGAAATAATGTCCTCTTTTTGGAGAGGAAAAAAAAAAAGCAAATTCAAAAATAATGGATTAATTAAAAAAAATAATGATTGTTGGTCGCAGCCCTTGTTTTAATCAATCCTTATCCAAGTTGGCGCATTTGCTCTGTATAATCTAATGACACCTGGTCTATGTAACCCACTTGAAACGTTCAACTCGTTAGGAAACCTTCCCGGAATAAATCCGAGCCCTTTTGCCAATGTGAGACGATCGGTACTGCTACTCCAAGCTGAACTCATGCAGCTATTTGTTGAAGCGTGTAGTTTTTTCATGACCTATTTCATAACTGTGTTTATTCTTCTGAACAACTCCGTCATCTCGATCCTTTCGTATAAGGTAGCAATCTCTAGCCTTACGACAATAGAAAGCGTTTGATATTATATTAGTCTTGGTATATTTGTCTATTATTTGACATTATATTAGTCTTTGCGGTGACGTGACACAACCAACAGGGCTAGGGCTAGGGTAACCCCCAACAACCGGAAACATTGCAAACAAAGGGGCCAGGCTTAAATCTCAGTCTGAGACTAAAATCTCTACAACTTGTCTGTAGCAGGTGAGAGATGATAGTAACAGCTAGTCAAGATCTCAATGGGTTAGTGACTTTCTGATATAAATGATCTCAAATGATTGAGATATATTGAGAATATTGAGATTTTTATTTAAGAATCCATTTTAGAGCGTAAAGATCTGCCGTCAGTGATATTTTAGTACTGAACCACATCACTATTGCTCAATGTGTATTAACAGATTTGGTGGTGGAAAAAAACTAACATATGCTGAAAGTTGACATTTTGTTATAGATCAAGGGTCACCAACATGGCACCAGGTAGCCCCCCCCCCCTCCATTTTCCTAAACAATAATCAAATGTTAGCTTATCGCATTTGAATGTAGATGTTCAAATTAAGTAAGTTCAAATGGCTTTATTTTTTTTTATATGAGCGTACAGAAGTAGCTCTCAGTTCCAAAAAACGTTGATGACCTCTGATATCGACTTTCTGCCCAAATGAAAACAAACCCATTTAGTAAGAAACAAAGTAAACACACTTTGGTATTTGCTTGAGTGAACCACATCTGGCCTCTGGATCCCGACTTGTGCTGAATGAAGTCCAGTATTTGTATTGTTTTGAAAAAGTTCAAGAGAACACTCTGGGCAGTAACTTTTATTACGAGCTGATGAAAATAGCCTCGCGCGGCCCGGCGAAAGGGCTTCTGGATTTGTCACGATGACATCGGGTGGCCTAACTAACTCGCCTCTTTGCTCCGAGCGAACTGCTACAACGTTCTACATTTGAGACGAGCTACTAATAAATCTACTCGGTGAATGTGGTTGTCGGGGTCGTTGAGCTGAAAAACGGAAAAGGTCAAGCGGGGAGCATTTCTTGTGCGTCGCGGCTAAGCTGCTAGCCGAGATGCTAAGTTAGCTTAGCTTAGCTCACTCACCATGTAGACCACGTTCAAGGAGCAAAGCGCGTTTTTGGAACACGTGAAACCACCGCACACCATCGCGGCTGCCGACTGAAGGCCAAATCGAAGAAGAAACCGAGGTTGAGCTTTCGACTCGTCTATTTTTCTGACGTGAGGAACGCGTGACGTCAACACATGACCGTTTGCAAACTTCCTGTTTCGGTACAACGCACTTTTCTTCTTCTTCTTCTTCTTCTTCGTCTTCTTCTTTTTCTCCTTGTTGGCGGGTGGCATCAAACGTTCAAAATGCATTACCGCCACCTACCGTGCCGGAGTGTCGTTCAGAGTACGCCCATACATACAGTGTGTACCAAAATCAAGAAATCGATTCGCTTTATCAATCCTGTTTCGTTTAAAAACTGAACCAAAGCTTTGATCTTCATTTCTCCAGTGCTGGGTACATTTCTAAGATGAACTAGTGGAACCCCACTTATCTTCAACTCATCTCTTAGCCTCCCTCGATAACATGTTCAACACGCTCCTCCTCTCCTCCACATTCACACAAACCTGTGCCACGCTTCCCAATTCAACGCATTGTCCAATTTAGCCCAGTATGTCCTAATCTTAATCTTGCGATGGTTGTTTGTTCCCTTCTGTTTGTACCCGCTGCCTTCACCCCCACCGTCTGCTGTAATTTATAGTGACCTCCATTCCAACGTTTTTAACATAAGCCTTGACCTCAGCCATCCCGAAATATATTCCCAACCACTCTTTTCGTTGAAGTGCTTGTTTTGCAAAACAATCATCTTTTTTCATTTATGCGCCGGAGCCCACATCAACCTGACGCTCGGCTCGACTTTTCTTCATCAATACGACAGCTCCTAAATTTCCAATAAGACATCTGCCCTACTTTGTGATACCATGTTTTTTCAACAAAACGAACGACATACATACCTGATTTAGTCAACGTCGTTGGTTACAACGTTATATCGATGAAACTGCTGTCAGTGTTCTTTTATCAGAATCAGAATCCTCTTTATTTGCCAAGCACGTCCAAAAACACACAAGGCATTTGTCTCCGGTAGTTGGAGCCGCTCGAGTACGACAACAGACGGTCAATTATGTGTTCAAAAGTGGAACTATGAGTCGAAGTTTTGGCTGGGTGTCGGGCCACTCACTTATTGCGACAAATAACTCATGAATATGCAAATTGCTTGCGTGTAATTGACACGCACGCCAGTTGTACAGCCGGGTTCACGACCCTGGTCCTGCATGCTTCTTCTCCTGTCCTTGTCCTGTCCTTCCCTCACAGGGTGGAGCACGACAGCCCCGTGCAACACTCATATCGAAGGCTTCTTTGTTGTAGATGTGTAATGATTGACTTTTCTCATCCTGTTTACAATGAACGTTTTGTCTGTTGTCTTCGTTTCTCTCTCCCCTCTAGAAACTTTGTTCTGTTCGACTGATCGAGTCTGATTCTCAATAAACATCAATTATAAGACTAAGAAACTGAAGCTTAGAAACGCCACTGTGACACAGTAAAAGTGTTCCGGCGTGAAAAGGGATACAGATCCTCCGTTCTGCTTGACCTAACAGCCGAACGGGACAAAAAAAAAAAAAAGTAACTTAGTTACTTTACTGATTACTTGATTTCAAAAGTAACTAAGTTAGAAAAAAAGTTACTTTTCAGTTACTTTCAGCAGCTGCCAAGTGGCAGGAATATCACTTATCCACAGTACAAAAAAAAAGGACGAGCTTAACTGTACCCATGACTTGGTCATGTACGCCATCAACATGAAGCAATAACTTCAAATATTTGCGGAGTTGAAGCCACATTCAATCAGCGACAACACAGTACAGTAAGTACCAAACGTAAACAAGCACACCATTCTCAGTACAGTGCTCTCAAGCAGGGGTGTCAAACTCTTTTGCTCATGGGCCACATTCACCCCACTTCCATCTCAAGTGGGCCGGACCAGAACATTTGTGGCCTTATGTACAATAAATAACGACATTTTTTGGGTGCACGTAATTACAACTGCATTTTGGAAAATACATTTATTGGTTATTATTCGACTTTACGGCGATCTGATCGGTATCGGCCGATAATTAGCATTTTCATGTCATAATTCGCCGATCCGATCAATGACGTCATCGACCGGCTCCGCACGAGACATTTAACGCCGCGTCGCCGTCGCGTATGAATCCAAAAGCGAGTTTGTTTTTAGCCTTGTCGCGTGTCTTGTGGCGCAATCCTGTCACTATCTGACGGCCAATAAAGTTGTCTTCAATCTTGGCGGTGAAAAAACACGTCATCGGTGTGGGACTATTTTGCGGTTTCTCAGGCAAATTTTCAGTCTGTGCGCAACTGAAGTACGCGGTGGAGAAGGTCATCAACTTTGATCGGGCACCGGAAGAACGTACACGAGGAGGAGCGTGCCGCGTTCAAGCGACAAGAAAAAGCACAAAAAAAAGGAAAATCCAAACGGACGCAAACTCTGGACAACACCCGTCCATATAGACGGGACAGTGAGAAAGTTAGAGTAAGCATGTCATTAACATCATTATTTGTCAAAGTCATTTCATTGCAATACGTTAGCACCCATTATTTCTGCCATGTTGTAATGTTGATCTGACCTAAACTCATGTCCTTGAATGCCCCCTAGAGGTCTTTGATGTTTTAACTTTTGTCTAAAATGCTGCAGAATCATTTGAAGTTCGGATGGGCGACCCTAGTGAGGATAAGCGGTACAGAAAATGGATGGATGGATACAGTACTCAGTGTACAGTACACAAGTACATCCAATAAATGAACAAGTCACGTCGATGGACACATTGCTCCATCGTGTGATCGGATCGGTTATCGGTTTTGTAAACTTGCTGGTTGGTCCCAAAAATCCTGATCGTGTGAAGCCTAATTCTTCTTATTATTATTATTACATTTTGCTTCAAATCATATGAGCAATCTCAAATGTCATAACAAAAACGAGTCCGATTTCAACAGCATTATGAATGAATCAGTGTTTTCATTTACATATGCAATTTACAGATCACAGTCGATGTAGAAACGGTATCTGTACCTTTTCACTTGTTTAGAAATGATTTTAAATTGGTGACATCCATCTTGAAAGGTTCAACTGACTCATCACACCTTCCGAACGAAAGTGGGAATTTGAAGGAATGGAATTGCAGTTATCCCCCTGCCTTGTAAATGTACACAGGCAGAACTTTATAAAAAAAAAAAAAATGAAGACAAAGTTCATGTATGAGCTGTTTCTATGAAGGACATAGCTATCCACACAAGGGAAACTTCAATTAGCTGCTTGTTTAATAGTCACCCAGTAACTTGCCATAAAAACACAAACAATGAATCTACTGTATATAAGGTTAGCATTAGTCAGCAACGCCTCTCCTACGATTAGCATGCATCAAATTAGCTTGTAGCCAACATTTCCTGTCAGGGGGTCGTCACCGCAGCGGGTCACTCGCACGATTGCTTTGTCTGACGTATCCCAACCCTTTCTAGCCGGGATTTACGAAACGCATGACGTGGCGTGCCGCGTAGGTTTTTTTTTTTTTGAAGGCAAGGCCAAAACATGGAGGACCCAAGTGCAGGGAAGCAAGGCGGAATTCTCAAAAATGATGAAATTCCAAATCAAAGGCAAACAAGGATCATGGAAAAAGCAAACTCAACAAAAGTCCCAAAACTGATAATCAAAGCAACGAAGAATCACTTCGACCGACAAACCTTTTGACTGGAAACGAGACACGACGACTGAAACTATAGGCGGCTTTGACACGTGACGCAGACCGACGACGACGACACCGGACAATAACAATGAACCGAGGACAAGTGAAAGAAAGCGAGGAACTAAATACAACTAAGGACAAACTCCGACTGCAACGGACAATCAAAACTGCTGAAAGGATTGTCGGTACCCCCCCTCGCCCACCCTTGAGGACTTGCATACTGCCAGAACTGAGACAAGAGCGTGCAAAATCCTCTTGGACTCTTTCCTTTGTGCCGCCGGAGCTCACGCGGAAGAAAGCGGTCCGACGGGCCCGACCGAGCGAGCCGGCGTGTCGTCGCTCGTGTTTGCGCCACGTGCGGCGACCGTGATTGGGATGTGGGAGGGAAAAGCGGAAACCCACGCGGGCACGAGGAGAACCTACAAACGCCATACAGACGAGGCCGGATTTGAACACGGGTCCTCAGAACGGTGAGGGAGATGTGCTAACCTGTCGTACACCGTGCCACTGATTAACATACTTGTAAAAACAATTGCTTCAGTGTACCACCACCATATAAAAGTAGCGTTTATGATTCTTCACACAATTCAGCAATTTACGAGCAAAACAAACCAATTGACCTATTTCAAATCACAGTCCCGAACAGAACATGGAGAAATCCTCGCTCCTGCAATTATTGAATTTTCTTTTAATGATACTTTGTTTCCCTTTATAATCCTCTCGAGGAGTCTGGGCTTTTTAACTTTACCCTTGCAGTACCCTGAAATGGCTAAACTACAAATACGGGTTTAGACGGACGGACGGACAGATAGACAGATAGATAGACACCTTTGCACATGCCTCTGTAATAATGAGTGAAATGAAAACCAGAGACAAAGGAAGCAGGCGATCTTTGCTGTTAGCGGTATAGTAACACCCCCCCCCCAACCCGAACACGCACGCAATCGTCTTTTTGAGACGATCATACGTGATGTCACTCGGGGAAACAACTTGTGGTTTTATTCCCTTGACAAACGGAGCAGCATTGCTAATGATAATGTCGTGTGCAAAAAGAAAAGCTATAGATGAGTTTACCGCCTTAGTGGACTTTACAAGGTAGGCACAGGCTAGCTAGCTTGCTCACGAGCAGTCCAGATGAGTTGAAGGCTCACGCAAAAACGGGCGACTTTCAACCATTAAAACACGCAAGTGCGACAGTCTCGAGCCCCGCCGTACGGGTGGAGCAAATATCTTGCGGCTATTTGATGAGAAAGGAAGTGAAGATCGGCGCTTTCAACCGCACCGCCCTCGCGAGGGGCTTGAAAAAAGGAAGTGAATTCAGTTGAGCGCAAAGCTGCAGGAAGGTTTCAAGCGCGCTGACTTTTGCGGCCCGCGCGCAGACGAGGGCCTCTTTCCTTCGTGCCGCCGGAGCTCGCGCGGAAGAAAGCGGTCCGATGGGCCCGAGCGAGCCGGCGCGTCATCGCTTGTGTTTGCGCCACGTGCGGCGACCATGAGCGGCAAAAGCAAATCGCCAAACTCCGCCGTGATCAAAGCGGAGGTCAGGAGGTTCGAATCGCTCTACGCTGCCATCGACAGACTCTCTAAGCAGCTGGAAAGGGTCGCGGATCCGCAGCTGCGCTCGGGCCTGAAAGTCTACCTCCGCAGTATCGAAGGTAAGCCGCTCTTGCGTACGCTGTGATCTTTGATTTGTCTGCGGTCACAGACACCATCGATACGCCGCAAAAACGTATCTGGAGCGGTCCGCGATCGATATTGCTGTCAAAAACCTTTCTTTAACCTGGAAAACAAAAAGGGAAACACAATTGAGAGCGAAATCTCATTTTCCAGGGTGGTCTGGCCAAGAAGGCGGAGCACAATTCATGTCATAACAATACAGTCAAGCGTATCCATAGAAGAACAAACAGAAACGGAAAACTATTTGCAATTTGCAAATTCAAAAGCCACGTTTTCATTTGTGCAACTTCCAAATCTAAGTGGATCTCGCTATGCGCCGTTTAGAAAACTTCTTGTTCAGAGTTAGAACTCATTTGAAATGTACGTACATTTCTGCATCCAACTGGACTTCTGGAACAACATACAAACAACGGTGGGAACCTTTCAGAAAATTGGGGCAAATATGGACATAAAGATGCGTGGCAGTGCATTCAAAAAACATCAAAGTTGTTCCACCAAAGCAACCTCTTGTGAATTGAAGCCGTTTAAGCCTAACAGAGAGACGTTTTGCAATATTCAGTGTCTAAATATATTTCCGCATTTGTGCAAAGTTGGTCCAGCGGCGTTTGATACGAAGGAGGTTTGCTTTGCCGCCTTCACAAGTGCACCGAGATCAGGCGTCGACTCCTGAGTCGCAAACAACTTCGGAAGCTCGTCGAAGTGGTAAGCGGTCGTCACTGCGCCCTCCAGTGGACGACGTTAGCAACGACAGTTGTTCATGAGTTCTATTTCCCCACGGTTGTGTATGTTTGACACTCTGGTTCAAAGGTCAACTGTTGAAAATCCCCATGGTGTCCATGGTGGATAATGCATACTAGGCTTTCGACTGTACGAGACGTGCGCGCATGACAGCGGAGGAGACGGATAGCGTATCGTTTTCGGCATTTCCTGCGTCAGCCGTGGTTTTTATCCGCGCGGACTTTCATTTTTCGGATTCCTCGATCCACAGAGCAGTCGGGCCGCGTATAGCGCGGTGGCATTTACGTTCGAATGGGCCGACGGAGGCGGCGACAGACGGAAACGTGCCAGAGCGTGCGGCCTACTTCCTGTCTGCCTGTGCGCAGCCGCCCTCAAAGCCACTTCCTTTCACACGAGCACGCCCTTTTCCTGATGAGTTGTACCTGGTTTTCTCACACGCTTCACTTCTCATCGCCTCTTGTTAACGTGATACAAGGCCCCGCGAGCAATTCTGGGATTTGTGGCATCCGGCGATGTAAATCGATATCTGAAAGTGTCAGCAAAACACGAAAGGAGGGGCTGAATTGCCTTAGAATACCGTGGTTGAAGTCGAGAACAATATAGTCCGCGATTAATTGATTTTTAGAATCAGAATCACCTTTTATTAGCTTTCATGTTACAAGACACGCAAGGAATTTGTCTCTGGTAGTTGGAGCCACTGTACTACGGCAACAAACAGGCAAAATATACATTGAGGACATAATAACGCAAGTGTGGAAAGTCATAGAGCAATGAAAGTGTGCCACTGGGATGGTGATGCTGATATAATGGCAAATGTGGAAACGAGGCAGACTCCTCGAGCAATTTCAAGTGACTGACATCGAGTGCAATGATGTGGTACAGTGACGATTGTGCAAATGGCGCAGAGAGTTCTCGAACACGCGAGTGGCCGCTCGTAATTAACAACAGTCGGCAACCACGGCAGCGTGATAAAATAGTGAGTGTAGAGGTGTCCCCGCAGAGATGTGCAAATTAGGCAGCGTGTTGCAACGAAATTGGAAGTGAACTGTTTACGAAGTTAATGGCAAGAGGGAAGAAGCTGTTGGAATGTGCGCTTGTTTTAGCTTGCGTTGATTGCCAGCGCCTCCCCGAGGGAAGGAGGCGGAAGAGGCGGCGACCGGGATGCGCAGGCTCCGGGTGGCGTGCCGATAACGATCTGTCCGTCGCGCTCGGATTTTGGCGCCGAACCAGACCGTGATGAATGAACACAGGACCGATGCGATGACCGCCGTGTAGAACTGGCTCAACGGCTCCGGTGGCAGGCCGCGGCTCCCGATGTCGGTCTCCCGCTTCAGGGCCTGAGAGATTGTCGTTTCCCATCAACTCGAAGGTCCCGACGGCTGACGCGGGGCAGGCCTCGACTTCGACGTTTCGGCTGGCCTGACCTCAGTAAATGAACGCCGGCAGTAAATAGAGAGAGAGAGAGAGAGATCACAATTGTCGAGTTCTTTGCACTTCGCGAGCGTGCGCGACTGACCTCCGGTCAAGCAGAACAACGGACACGGACCGTCTTTGACGGCTCGCTGTATTGACGACGGGGATTTTCAAAGGTAAAGTCGCTGCTTGCAGCCTAATGTTCTTGCCTTCCACGCATGAACTGTATTTGCAATTCATGATTGCACTTTGTAATAGCATATTTCATGAGTGAGCCCTCGCTAAAGTAGAATGTTTCATTTATTCTTATTTTCCGATTCATTTTGCGCTGAAAACTGTTACGTATTCTTCTTCTTCTTACACGACAGAGAACACTTTGGAGACAGAAAGACGTTGACAAAAACAGTCAGTCGCCGAGCAATAAAAGGTTGCTAGTTATCTGGTAATGCCGGTACAATTTTATTTATTTATTTTTTGACAGCGGCACGGCGGCCGACCGGTTTGAGCGTCGGCCTCACAGATCTGAGGACCCGGGTTCAATCCCCGGCCACCGCCTGTGTGGCGTTTGCATGTTCTCCCCGTGGCCGCGTGGGCTTTCCTCCCACATCCCAAAAACATGAGTGCTAGGTTCATTGGCAACTCTAAATTGCCCATAGGTGCGAATCACCCAGCATGCCCGACGCGTTTGGCCACTGTCGATTTAACGGCACGCGTGCTTCTCTTCCAAATTCATGTCATGCCGCTAGGTTTCTGAATGGAATATTCGGACGCGTCTCCAGCAATTGTGCGCGCTGCGGCCGGCGGCCTCCTCGAAACGTCGCGTCGGGCCCCTCGAGCCAAAGGCGGTCGTCGGCTTTTTCGCGTTCCGTCTGAGTCGCTCTCGGGAGGAGCGCGCGGCCATAGCAGCCGCACGCTCCAATTGCGTATTTCGGGATGTTGCGCGTATCCCCTGATATCGCATCGACAGATTTTCGTGAGAGTAATTATTGACAATGAAATTTTGCGCAGCGGACACGTTGACGTTGCGACGGCTGCTTTTATCGAGTGACTACTGACTAAAAATATGTCTCACATTTGTAACGTCGTGTGCATATTGATGTGGTGCACGGGCAACAATTGCACACGTTTGCTTCAGAAGCCCGCCGCGGGAACGATAGAGTAAATATGACTTTTGATGCTTGACACCCGAAATGGTACGAAACCCTTTTTTAAACGCGGCTATTTTCGGGAGATTGGCTCCACAATGTAACGGATCCTTCCTCGGCCTGCGCCGCGCCCCTCCGCCGGTCTATTTTTGGCACGATCCGGCGATCACACAGGCAGACGCCTACACGGTTGTAAAAGTGCCACACAGACACAATCGTTAAATCGAGATCTGCGATTGGTCAGAAATGGACGACAAGGAAGCGTAGGTCTTTGTAGCCCATATTGCACTTTACAAGTCAAATCACACACACATTTCTGAGTAAGTGTGCAGTGACAGATAGTCACTGATCTATTGGTGTCCGAAATGTTCCCATCCTCCTGCTGAGACCAGAACTTTCCCACTTCTACTGAGGCTGTAGATCAATACACGCACATGAGAGCTCTTTGCGCCACATCTACGACCCAGCACACACACGTACGCACACATGCGGAAGCGTTGTGAGATCCAGGCAGCGAATGTAGCAACGGAGGAGGAAGGACACGAAGAAGATGATTGTGCCACCAGCGCCAGGAAGATTGGAACACCTTAGCAACAAACAAGCCAAGCCTCCCACTGAGGAGGAGCTGCGCCGAGCCACACACACACACACACACACACCAGTGCCGGTGGGGGAGGGGGCGAAGGGAGCGGGGGCCCGAGGCATCCACCTGCAGGGGGGCATCCAAACGGGTTTTGTTGGGCATCGAAATGCTCCAAATCCTGCCCCCGTCTTCGAATAAATTTCGTGGGTAAAATATTTAATTGGAGGACAGACAATGCCTACCAACCCCCCCGCCTGCCTTCAGCGAATAGTTTTCAGGGGGCATCACAAAAGCCTTGTGTGCCCGGGCATCGGCCACTGACACACAAACACGCACACACGACAGACAGCTGAGGACAGATGGACGATCATGGTCAAATTATTTCTGGAAACAAAAAAACCCCAGCTTGAGTGCCCCCTTTCCCCCCTCCATTCTTAGTTCACAGCCCCCCCCCCCCCCCCTCCCTTTCCCAGTGATATTTTCCAGCGTCTCCCCTCATTCGGCGGCTCCAACACTGCCGCTCTACCGCCAGCCGCCGCGCCCCGTAGACACCCCGCCCCCGCCTCGGTGGTACGCTGGGAGGAAGATGGAGGGGAGGAGGGAATAGGAAGGCGGGATGAGCAATCGTGAGCAGAAAGTAGGAGCAGGATCCCGCGGCTCGCGACGAGGAGATTCTTAGCGGGCGCGCTTGAGAGACGGGCTCCGAGGGCGTAACGTGCCGCCTGTGCGACGGCGTCTCTCGTCGTCGTCGTAAGCCGCGACTCGCCTCCTACGCGTCGTCCCGCTCAACGCCTCTTGCGGAGATGAGGAGAGGGGCGTGATGGCCGAACGCCAAACCCCGACTCCTCGGTGCGCCCCGCGTATCCGCCGCGGATTTCTTTCAGCGTCTCGTGCCGATCCGCCGCGGCTCTCGTCGACGTCCTTCCTGCAGCGCCCGCCCGTGGAATAGACGCTTCTGTCGACACGCGTGTGAGGCTTGAGGAATGGCAAGGGGAGTTCGTGATCCGGATCCCTGGCTGCTCTGAGGTGACCCCGCTGAATATTTCGAGACTGCGCTTTATAGCCGCCGCCGATCCCGTGTTTGATCATGGATGCGATGCGGGGCAATTGCTGTCGTGAAGCGGATGTTTTTTCGCACAAGAAGAGCCGGGGGGACGAGCGAGGCGTAAGATGCAGTGTGCTACGTATAAGGTCAATGGAAGCCCGACAGGAATGAAGCATTGCGCCCATTCGTGAAGATTTATCAGCCCCGGGAGCCGCACGCATATGCAGCGTTGGGTTTTCCAGGAACAAAAGAGTTTCGGTGACGGGTGTGCTAAGACGATTGAATGTGCAGATTCTCTGTGACTTCAATTAAGACCCCAAACAAAGGAAAAGGCAGATTTGGGGGATGGATGAACCCAACAGTTCCTCTGCTGACGTAAGGAGAAACTTCATCTCCTTCCGTGCAAGTTTTTTGTCTCGGTCGGATTCTTCCGCACCCCAACACGCTGATAAACTGTCACTAGTTCACTTCCCTGTCTCCGTTTTCATACATCTACCTTGTGCCAACTGAAGCCTGGCCCCATGAGCGAAGGCGGCGCCCTGCAGCAACGCACCACCTACCTCATCTCCCTCACCTTGGTCAAGGTAGAGGCAGTGGAGGAGAATGGAGGGGAGGTCCAGAGCAGCACCCCGGGCAGGGAGGCCACGGCGAGATCGAGGTCCCGGTCAGAGGAGAGCCGGGCAGAAAAGGCCGGGGTCAAGGTGGAGACTGAAGCACAGAGTGGACCTGGAGAAACCCAGGCCCCACCACCGGGGACCGATGCTCCTGTTTTCGTGGTCCAAGATGAAGGGATGAAACCGCAGAGCACCTTGACAGATGAACCCGTCTGCGCTGTTGATGCCCCCAGAACTAGCAGTGAGAAAGGACTGTGCAAACCTTCTATCCCTTTACAGCCAGAGAGAGCAGACGCAGACTTAACTCCAGCAGAGAAAATACACCGCACCCCTGAAGCAAAGCAATCCCGGCCTCCCTTTTACACCAGTACACCCCCGACAGAGGTGGGCGAACCCGCCCGTACCCCGACCAGAACCAGCCTGCCCGTTCGCCCTGTAGGCCAGAGGCCGATGAGTCTGCTCAAATCTCACAGCGGCGTGGCCCCTCGCGGCCGCGACTGCAGGGAGGGTCGGGAGCGGAGCCCTACCTCAGCCCAGAGTCTCGATCGCAAGGACTGCCGAACGACCGCGCGCTCTCCGGGCCCTTGCCGGGCCTCGTGGGCCGAGGCCGGCGGGACCGAAGCGTGGCGGGACCCGCGGGATGAAGTCCGAGCTGGGACGGAGCTGGAGATCGGAGGCAGGGTGGCCGCGATGCTCAGAGACATGCCTCGCAAGGATAGACTGAAGTCGGGTTCCACCTCCCTACCCGCGCAGGCTACCCAAGCCGGCAAACCTCCACGCAAGGGCAAGAGTCGCACGCTGGACAACAGCGACCTGAACAGCCTCTCTGAAGACCTGGCGCGGAGCGGCGAGGCCCAGCAGGGCCAGCGCGGCGCCTCCAAAGATAGGAAGATGCTGAAATTCATCAGCGGCATTTTCACCAAGAGCAATTCAAGTGTGGCGGGGTCATCGACATCGGCCGCTCCCGTCCTCATTCAGAGGGATTCCAGTGAGGAGGAAGGTCGGTGGTCACAGACACACGCTGCCGCTGTCTCCGCCCTTCAGGATAGGGCAAGCATTTGTCTCCATAGCGAAGGCCCTCAGGCAGCTGTTTATTAGGGTGCGGTTGGTGGGTCCGCACTACTTTCAATGAGCTTTTTTAGTTTTTATTATAACCAATACTGGTGCTATGTGTCCTGAAACGTGCTCATTCAAACCGATGACAGATGGACTTCTCTTCATCTAATTCCCCTCTGAGCGCGAGTTGATTTCACGCCGCGGGAGGGATAATCTGCACGACCGTTCCCGGCGTTCCCGGCATAGCTCGAAATCACACAATCGATCCGGGGGTGGGGGTCGCCGGTGGCACAGACGGGTCACGTCGCTTGCGGTGATTTTTAGCTCATAAAGCTTGAAACGGTCGCATAGACGGAAGGCACGAGGAGATAGGACACCCCCCCCCCCCCCCCGCGTCAAAAAGGGAATTAACCGACAAAAAGCTTTCTTCCGTAGTCCGCCACTTCACGTGCTCGGAATACATTCGCCGCCCTCCGTTCGTTTATTTGTCAGTGCGATCTGAACATTGAGATTGCTTTCACAACTGTGTTTGTGTGTGTGTTCATTCACTCATTGTACATTCACACGGTCACACAGGCACATTGTCGATTCACTCATGTAGTCAGACGACACGCACACAAACGCACACAAACCTTCACCCAGGGCAGGAGGAAATGTTGCCATGGCAACCGGCAGAACGACCGCTGCTGCTACAGAGGCAGAGTGTGATGAAACAGAATGGCGGAGGAGGCGTGCGCGTACGTGCGTGCATGTGTGAGACGGGTTTTGTCAGAGAATCCCTCCCCAAAAGAATGAAATGGATACGATTTGCGGTGTTCGACGTGGACTGGCAGCTCCGCGTGGGTGTTAAGCGGATCCGGTTTGGGGCACGGGGCGCGGATAATTGGCTTTGTGTGGAAATCTAGGCGGCGGAGCAGCTGAAGAATGGCAATGTCTCATCAGAAATCTCAAGATGAAGCCCAAGTCCATGAATATGTTTTCTCTCATGGGAAGCAGCACAATATTGGTGCCTGGAGCACTGCGGCCGCCGGTCGTCCCGTTTTTCTGGAAAGGTTCTTGCTCTTTTGCATCTCTGAGAAGGACAGAGACAGTGTGGATGAATGAAAGAAAAAAGCTCACATGGGGCACGCTTCCTAGCAAGAAGGCCCGAGGTTTGGCTGTGGTCTTTTTGCATTCCTTCTCTCCGGGCCATACCCCGCAGCCCAAAAACACGCTAGCTTCGTGGACGACTAAATGGTGCTATAGCTAACGCGGCTAAATTCGATGCCAAGCTGCGAGGGGAAAGAACGTCCGCCTTGCGTCCGTTGCCGGCGCAGCATAAAAGTCGCTAATCGTCGCCTCCTTGACGGCCAAGAAACGACACTTTTAGACAAGTGTCGTTATAACCGAGGGCAGGCGGAGGAGAAGACAAGAGACAAACGGGAACACCATGCTGATCGCTAAGCTATCAGCTGAAGCAAAATAAGTGATCGACTGGCACAGTACACTTGTCCCGTTGGTGTGGCCGAAAACGCATTTGTAGCGGAGATTGGCCAACTTTGAAAAGCAAATGAGTACGCGTCTACAGAGGAGAGTACTGCGATACACGATAACGCTAGGCAGCCAGAACGGGCCATCGCCGCTTCTACGCCACTTGAGAAAATGGACCTCGAACTTAAACGTACATTCATATGATAACGCTGTATAATGTAAGCGTTAGTTTCTAGTTTCCCGAAAACAGACAGACGGGTCACGTCGGGCCGCACGTGCTGCGATCGAGCGCGACGGCCGCCCTTTGACGCACACCGTGAACATGAGGACGTCTTCTCCGCGTCGCTGCCTCGCTGACCCTTTTTGTCTCCGTCTGTCTGTAGTAAACATCGCCAACAGCCAGGAATGGAGCCTGAGCAGATCCATCCCGGAGCTGAGACTGGTGAGGCTTCCGTTAAAGTTAAACCGTCCCAGGTCAAAAGGCTACTTGGCCTCGTGTGAAATGAAACACGGCTGCGACATCACAGGTTCTCGAGCTGGGTTTGCAAAATAATTGGAAAGAAATATGATTTGGAATCTCCCAAAACTCGTTTTTCTACAGACGCGCACTAACGCAATGTATGGATTGCGGGGCACGTGCTAACCCTGACGGGAAACAACTTCTCTATTTGAACCAAAACAAATTGTCACAGTTGGCAGAAGCGGGCAGGCATCGCACAAAGTCGAGCGACGGGTGAGCTCATGAAAATAGACGACGAGACCGGAAGAACGAACGACAGCATGAACAGAAAGCATGAAAGCAGACGGCAAGAATCAGACTAAAAAAAAACAAACATAATCCAAGTGGAAAATGTACTCCAACATTCTTCTGTACTGACAAAAAAAAAGTGTTTTTGCATTGATGGATCGATGACTCTAAATTGCCCGTAGGTGTGAATGTGAGTGCCACCGGTTGTTCGGTTCCACGAGCCCTGCGATTGGCTGCCGACCAGCCCGGGTGTACCCCGCCTCTCGCCCAGAGTCGGCTACGGAAAACGGATGGCTGGATGGATGCGTGGATTCGAACAGGATTTGAACACTGTGATTGTGTAAAAAGCGCCACAGCTTTCATTTGCTGCTTATTTCTCGCAGGGCATTCTGGGAAGCGTCAAAAGCGGCAAGTCGGCCCTGGTGACCAAATACATCACGGGCGCTTACGTTGCGCTTGACAAACCTGATGGTAAGAGGAACTAAACTAAGCAACAATTTCAAGAATGGGAAGGAGATTTGGATTTCAGAATCAAGACTGATGCACGCTTTAAAACATCAAGTTGTGAAAGTGGAAAAATATGTTACGATAGATGTAAAACAGAGGTGCCCATTTTTCAGAGGGATGCCTAAGAAATCAAAATGAAAAAAAAAAAAATTAAAAAAAAAAGTTTGTGGTAAGCAAGTTAACATCTCAGACTGTACTATTAACAATATTAAAAAAAAGATGACACTCATCAAATATTTTGATCAAATCCTCTTTTGTAAATTTGAAGTATTGAAAAATAAAATTGAATGGGCAGTTTGTGCTGACGACAACAACTGATGTCAGTTTTCTCAATTGAAATCTTTTATTACAAACGTGTGAGCCTTAAAATCCAAACGAAGTAAAATTTGCCTTCAAATGGAAATCGATTATGAAGAAGAGTCGGAAGAAATACAAACGTATTTACTCCTACCCCCGTCTCTATTGTCCGGATTTGAAAAGTTAGTTGAAAAGCAGTAAAAGCAGCAAAATAGAGATAGAGATAGAGATAGAGAGAGGGAAATTGTAGTCGAATTGAACATCGCTTCGAGGTTCATTTGATCTATTGTTAATGTAGCTGTCCCTCGGCACAATGAATAGATACATTGTGTGTGTGCATACATATATACTGTATACACTGTGTATATATCTATATCTATATATATATATATATATATATATATATATATATATATATATATATATATATAGGTTAGCATGCATTCGGGCCTGGTACACGTGAAATTAATCGGGTTGGGTTTTTTTTGCCCCTTCCGACGAAGGAAGGCAAACACCAGACTATTTTCTGAGACGATCCTATAAGATGATCCTGTGTGTTAATAGTACATTCGTCCCAATCGACAAGCTTAAATATTAAACGGGTTCAATATTTATGGCCACTCCTTTACTTATGCAAAAGTACACACTAAAAAGTAAACTGACATTTTTCAACCTCTCCAGATGATTGGCATTCATTCTCTGGGGGCAACAATGGACAAACAAACAAAAATGAAATGTGTGCAATTGGAAAGCATCTTTGAGTGTAGACAAAAAGGGCTTTACAAGTCGAATGCTATATTATTATTAAATGAAAAAAAACGAGCATTTATTTGTACTATTAAGATCAAGTTTTATTCAGTACAAGATAAATAGTTAAAAAAAAAAAAAAAAAGCCAGCTATGGGTGGCTGATTGAAACTAGACAAAAATGAGCAAATTATGGCTATTTTCAGTTTGCGTTTTTTACGGTTTTGCTTTGTCTGTGGCAACATAAATGTGTTGGAAGTCTAATATGTGTCAAACGTGAAATAATTTACTGCCAGCGTGCCATAGACTTCAACAAGCTAGCTTTCTAAAAGACTAACGTGGTTCACCCAAAGCATGAAAGACACTTTTGAAAAAAAGACACCAAAAATATTCTTACTTATGAAAGATTCAATCCCAGTTCGGAGTTCCCTTGTTGTGATTGTACGACGTGTGTGCGACCGTACGCAGCACAATGTGCTGGCGTGGAAGGCACCGACGCTTTGCCCCCATTAGCTTAGCTACATGGAATGCGCCGACTCTTTGCCCCCACTAGCTCAGCGTCGCCACAGGGCCGCGGCTTATCTCCGGTGTCTATGAACAAATGCGCTCGACTTCAGGTTTCCGTTTTTTTCGGCGTTCTGCTTTTTGCGTTGAGTTGTCGCTAACTTTAGAAGGTTTTAGAAGTAACAGGCTCATTTTTTAAAATTGAAGGAGTAGAAAGTACAGATATTTGTTTTTAAAAAGTAAGGGTTAAAAGAAGAAAGTCGCCAGAAAAATAAATACTCAAGTACAAATACCTGAAAAATCGACTTAAGTACAAGTACTTTGTTACTGTACTTAAGTCGATTTTTCAGCCTTGTTCCTTCCCACCTGTGTTGATTGACGACGTCATCGTTCTACAACACTCCCGCCTTCGGTCGCTTCAGAAACATCGGCACAACAAATCCAGTCGTGTTTGTTCTTTTCCGATCGCATTTGATGATTTTTGTCTTGGAGGACCGGATTGTAGATCGGTGGTGGAAGAGAATTTTGATGTGTGGCGTCCTGTGATGAGATGATTGGAGCACACCACACGCAGTTTTTTGTTTTTTTTTTAATCTTCTTGTGTGGTGTCTGGAACAGATAAGGCCTGGTACACACATAAGGATTCTTAAAATCTCACAAGGTGTTTTATCTGTGAGACTCTACACATAAATATTACCATTCAGGCATTTAACAGTTACGGTCGTATGGTTTTGTTGTGTGCTCCGATAATCTCGACAGGGGACACCGCACACATAACGAGATTCCGTTCCATCGACGATCTCAAAGTCTCGTGTGAACACACGTGATTTCACAACAGCGAAGGCGAGCAGACGCTTCGGCGTATGAGCCGATGTTTCCCGAATGCGGGACCGTTGTCGTAAAAAAAAAAAACCCAAAAAAAACCCCCCCGACTTGCTTTAGAAAATACCGCTTGCCGTCTTTTATCGGACGGGACATGTCAGTTTGTCTTTTGGTTGATTATTTTATGACCTTTAGATCTTTTGAAGGCCGCTTCTTTTCATCGGCTACATTCACTTCCACGTCACCGTTGTCGGGAGCAGTTGGCGTTCCCCAAGCACATGAAGAGTTTTGGCGCTCATTCTTTAAGATCGTCGTCCCCGACCTGTTTCGGACCCTAAAATTGGGACCAATCCACCCTTAACACACCTCAGACCTAAGGATAATCTTATAGGATCATTTTATAGGACTTAAGATTGTCCTGCTTGGTCGGGAAGGGGCAGAACCGGGGCAAAAACAGGCCGATTGTCTTGATGTGTGTACAAGGCTTTGAGCTATCTTTGCACCAGGATCTTTGTACCAGGCCTGAGTTACTGTATGTCCACAGGAAGGATGTAACTTGCCTCGTAAAGTCAGTGAGTCATTGCGGTGTGCCGCTTCACAACTTGTCTCGGTCAGGTGGCAGGTATAAAAAGGAGGTGCTGGTGGACGGACAGAGTTATTTATTGCTGATCCGAGAGGAAGCCGGGCCACCCGATGCGCAGGTTCGTGGACATCTCCACACCGGTATGCACGGTCGCGGCTGTCGTGTGCGAGTCTCCCATCTCGTGCCCCCTTCAGTTCAGCAGCTGGGCGGATGCGGTGATTCTGGTGTTCAGTCTGGAGAACGAAGACAGCTTCCAGGAGCTCTACCGACTGTACGGCCAGCTCGGCTCGCGGCGCGCGGACGTCCCCGTCGTCGTCGTCGGCACGCAAGGTGAGTGAGAGCGGCGGCGGCGGCGTCATCCGCTTCGCGCGTGCCGGCACAACACGTTTGGCGTCTTCCCTCTGTTGCCGCTCCATTGGATCAGCGGGGAGGACGCCGATGTCCCTTGTCACGCCGACCCGATCGGGACTCATTTACCTCGTGAAGGCAACCCTCTCGTGATCCGGTTCATTTTTGGATGATTCGTTCAGCCATAGAAAATGTTCGTCCTTCTTTTGTCAGTCCATTTGACATCGGGAGCGGGGAGGTCACGACCCCACCACATACTTCTTCCATCCACCCATTTTCTTTGGGTCGGTACATATAGACAGGCGATCATTCACACCGAGGGCCAAATATAATCTTCGATGTTTTTGGATTGTGGGAGGAAACCGGAGTATCCGCAGAAAACCCACACAAGCACGGGGCAACATGCGAACGTCCAGTGGTGGAAAGTTTTTCGTTTTTTGAAATTGTTTAACCGGGAAAGTCTCATTGAGATTACAAATCTCCTTCACAAGAGGGTCCTGGTCCAGGACAACAAGTAATCCCGGAACATGAACATAATACAAACAAACATAAACAATACAAACTAAAGAAAAAGGCACATCAACATATCTGTCCATCCATTACCCATTTTCCGTACCGCTCGTCCTCCCGACGGGTCGCGCTGGCGCCCCTCCCGGCTGACTTCGGTCGGGCGAGAGGCGGTGTACGCCCCGAACGGGTCGCCAGCCGATCGCGAATACTGGGAATTTGCCAGCATGTCACACCTATCAGTTCATTCTTGCCCACTTGATTGACTACAAAAATGAGAAGAGGAGTTAGTAAGTGTTCAGCAATGACAAGCGACACGTTTGGCAGATGATGTGTCACGAGTGGATTTAGACTGGACTCAAGAGCAGGCGGAGGCTGAGAGGTTGTGATGAAAAGTTTATTGAAAAAGGGGAATGGAGATGGTCTTCGAGATGTGTTGAGGCAGAGAACGTATGGCAGGCGGTTGGCTTGGCGGCGTGGTGGCGGAAAACCACTTGGCGAGGAGCACGGAGGGAACACTGAGGACAAGGAGAAACACGGAGGTCAGAAAGATGACGAGGAATTACGTAGTGTACTCGGTAACTGGGGAGCCGTTGTACCGCAGGAGAAGCTTCAATACTCTGGCGAGAGTTTCCGGGATCTGGCGTGCTTTTATGCAGGTGATGCTGAGGGCTGATTGATGACAGGTGCGCGACAGAGGTGGTGCTGATTCCTGTGACGGGAGAGGGGGAGGGGGAGAGAGAGAGAGAGAGAGAGAGAGAGAGAGAGAGAGGGCGCCACCCACGCTCCAACTAAAGGACTGCAGGGCACAGCTCATGACATCAAGTTAACGGACTTATATGGTGTAAAAAACAGGAACACCCGAGACGAGCGTTAACCATGAGGTCGTGACAGGTTCGGAGAAGCAAGATATTCCACATCCTTGTTGAATTTGTGGCCAACGTCTTGCGTCTTGTGCCAGGCTAAAGAGCACGGAATGGTTTTTCCACACGGAAAGGCCTTCGAACTCAGAACCTCTTGACTGTGAAGCGGATGTGCTAACTACTATTCACCGTGCTAGTTTCTTTCTTCTCCAGTATGAGGTCTGTAGTGTCAATTGTGAAATGTAAAAACAAAACACATCATTTGGTAACAGAGGAGTCTCCCCGTCTTGATGTGCTATTTAAAAAAAAATAAAATAAAATGTTGTCTCCTTATGTAGATAAAATCAGCAGCACCAACCCGCGCGTGATTGAGGACCAAAGGGCTCGCCAGCTGTGCATCGACGTGCGTCACTCGCTCTTCTACGAGACCTGCGCCACCTACGGATTCAACGTCGATCGAGTGTTCTCGGAGGGTGAGTCGTGCGCTCAATGCCGCCGGCGCGCCACAGAAAGCCCACGTGAGCGGCTTGACTCACGGCAACGAAACACGTCACCCGCTTTTCTTTTGCAGCCGCCCAGAAAATTGTCGCCCAGAAGAAGCAGGTGGCACTGCAGGCCTGCAAGTCTCTCCCAAACTCTCCGAGTCACTCCGGAGGCTCCACGCCAGGGTCGGCCTCCTTCCCCGGCCAGGTTGGAAACCCCCACGGCGGCGTGTCCCGCACACTCGTTTTTGCGGTTACCCAAACCGCTGAAGCCCGTGGCCGAACCGTGGCGCAGTTTGCGAAGGGGCCGACAGTCGGCAGCCGGTCGTGCTGTGACTCGATATTTGAATCGCGGGCGAACGGCGTCGCAACTTCGGAGATGTAACGGCCGGCCAAAAATGCCAAGTTGTGTCACGGGATCTTTCACCCCAAAAAGGTTTGTTCCCGGGTTCCAGCAATACCAATACAGTATATACCGTCCGCGGCGGAGCCAGGCGGTGGCCGTGGCCCCCGACATCGCCCCCGAAAGAAATTTGCTCCAATTACAGTGAGTGGACACCCGCATATTCGCAGTTCAGCATTCGCAAATTCACCTATTTGCAGATCTTGGGGGGGAGAAGCCGTCCCCTGGTTTTCACGGAAACCCCTGCTTATTTTGCAGTTTAGTTTTTTTTTGTTTTTTTTTTGGATCTCCCACGCTCATTGCAATTCTAATGAGGGTCGCTATATTTAATGAATAACATGTGAAAACACTGATCACGTTCATAATTTCTCAGCAAAAATATCAAGAATGACTTGACAGGGGAGGAAAAACCCAAATCGATAAGCGAGACTTTATTTCCAGCGACTGATCGTCCAGGTGCAACCTGCCATCCAGTTTGCGCAGTAGAGTTTGGGTAACCGCAAGGATCGTCCCCGGCGATCGCGGCGCTGGCAAACGTCCGAGTATTGGCCTTTGCCTCTCGGACGGCGGGGTTGCGCATTTCATTCCACCTCCGCCGTCTCCATCCTCTTTCTCCGTTCTCATCACATCATCCCGCGACCTTTGCTCTCAGGTCAGTAACGGCGTGAGCGGCGGCTACGCCTGCTCCCTGCCCTCCACCCCCGTGCTCGCCCACAGGGAGCTGAGGGCGGCCCAGGGGGAGGGCGGCGGCAGCTCCCGTTCCCTGAAGAGCATCCCCCGAAGACCCTCGCTCTTCAAGGTCAGTCTGCGGTCCATTCCACACCTTTGTCCTCTCTCGCCATCATTTCACGCCACCGTGCTCCAGTTGTTGTCCTTTTGGAATTTTTGGAGTACGTCATGCATCCTCCTTTTCTCTCAGAATCGGGACTCGGAGAAGAGGGTCGCTGACGCCAAAGGAGACGCGAGCGGCGCTCGGGCGGTTCCGATCAAACAGGTTGGTGCCAAACATTCGTTCTTGCCGTTTTCAATTTCAAGCGATGACTGATTTCTTTGTGATTTGTTTTTTAATCAAACACAAACCGTGAAAAACATTTTTCCTATTTCAATTTTGGGTTGAGTTAAGATCGAACATCCCAAATGGCAAAACGGGCCAAATTCGAGCCGATTATTCCATCGGTCGGGAAGTCAGCCGGCTGGTTCGCTCGTCTTCTCGGTCCGGACGGCGACCGCCATCCGTCGTGGACAAACATCTTTGAGGAAGTGAACTTCCTCAAAAGTGCCTTTGATTGTGGACGCCAGCCACCGCGACATTCTAACGATAAGCAAAAAGTAAAGAATTGCGCCTGATTGATCCTTTCGAAACAATCTGTTCTTGAAGATTCAACGCACGTGTATCGTGAAACACAACCGAACTGCACTTACAAAAACGTACAGTCCATTACAAGGGAGTGTAAATGTAACCTTCTGCGCAGTTTCCATGTTTATCCTGTGCTTGAATGTTGAAAGAAAAAAAACTTCGACTGCGGACCGCTCAACTTGGAGCGACCCGCTATTTTCGTTCTTCTTCCGAGCGTTGCGCAATGTCACGCGAGGAACTGCGCGCGCGCGTCACGGTTGACCGATGGCTACGTGTTATCTGACGGAAGCAGGTGAACTCGATGGAGTTTGCGATGAATAATAATAATGCTCGGCGCCACCGTCGAGGGAAACTTTCACGAGAGAGATGACGGAGTGAAGCACTTGTTGTGTTCCCTCAGAGCATCCTGTGGAAGAGAAGTGGCAGCTCTCTGAACAAGGAGTGGAAGAAGAAATACGTCACCCTGTCCAGAAATGGAACACTGTGCTACCACACCAGCCCCAGCGTAAGAAAACCCCGCCGACGCAGCGCATCCACGTGCTGAAATCAAAAGACGTTTGATTGACGCGACACCGTACAGCAGCGATCCCCAACCGTCTTAGAAATATCTACGTTGAAGTTTTTATTGTACTGTTGTTTCGCGTACACCGAGATTTTGATGGACCGGTGGTGTCACGGGAAACACGGGAACACTTTAGTAGACAAGCGACGTGACGTGTAACGGGTGTCGAATCCAATCACGGTCGGAATGAAGTTGTAATCGGTGGGAGCCCCCCGGCGATGGGGCCGCTTCAACAATCGCCGCGTCGTTTGAGACGAGGACACCCGAGTGTGTTACTTACTTCCAATTGAATTACTTTTCCTTTGCTCGCCATCGTTGTGGAAAATGCCCCTTTCCATCTATATTTGATCTCGATTACACCTCTCGATAGGATTTTGGAAACAGGGGCAAGGAATTTAGTGCTTTTTGGCAATTTGGAGGGCTTTTTTTGGGTGTCATTTCATCGTGACAATCACCTGTCGCCGTCAATCCGTATTTGAAGCAGGACTGCGGTTCTTGTGCCGAAAAGCAGCTTCCTTTTCCTTTTCGGCTCATCTTGGCGAGCTTGCGGGCTTACTTTTGTTTTTTTTTACGACCGGATCACGTGACCGAGACGCGCAGTCCTCCGGCGGCGGGCCGAGCGTTTGCGTCCTGGGCCTTCGCGTGGGAACTTACCTGACTTTATCCACCTTTTGATACGTCCTAATTATAGAAACCGTCAATACTACCCAAAAACCCGACGTACTGCGTGACCACCTACTTCGCAGGTGTCAAACTCAAGGCCCGGGGGCCGAATCTGGCCCGCCAGGTCCTTTCGTGTGGCCCGCGAAAGCAAATCATCGGTGTCAACGTCCGTGATTCTTACTCAGATTCTCATAAAATAATCACAATACATAGTATCGTTGAGACATTGCAAGCATTTTCTGTTTACAGTAACTTGAACAATAGTTGAACAAACTGTTATCCTTGACTTCTGATTTCCATCAATTTGTTGTGCGTATGTCATAATATTATGAGGTGACGAAACATTTATATGGTTTCACAATCAACGGCCCTCTGAGGGAAACTGGGACTACCATGTGGCGCGCGACAAAAATGAGTTTGACACACCCGGCTGACGTACATCATCTGCAGCAGTTCATCATAAATGTTCATCTAATACCCTGACAAAAATAATACAAAAAAAAAACTCAATAAAAGACATCAGTCTCACCTGATTTGTTCACGTATTAATGAGTGCAGCTAGCGACAGATGCGTTTTGCTCGGTTGAACTCGGCTTGCTCTCACCAACCAATCAGAGAATGGAAAAATACCGCCGTTATTTTGTGGCGAATTTGAAATGTGATTGGTGAAAAAGAACAACTACATTGAAAAGGTGCCGTCGCTATACAGTTGAGGTCCCGTGGGACAGCGGCACGACTCAGAGGCGGCGGAAGCGGAGGAACCCCAAAAGTACCGCGCCCCTACTTTCAAAGTGGTTCCGCCGCCCCTGGCACGACTGACCGGGCAGATTTGATTGACGTGGCAAAACAGGGGCTCGAACCTGACTGGACTAAAAAAATCTCAAATCCACACACACGTGCCGGAAGCTGTGCAGCCAAGAGAAATGCAATGAAACGAAGAGACTAGGCTGCTGGTAGATCGTCCGAATTCATGGGCCAAATATTTGAATTCTGGTTGTAAACGGAGGTCAGTGCTTGTGTGTGATAGTGTTTCGGCCAGCAGATTGATTTTTCGGTAATTACGCACGCTCGTTTATTGGGGACCACCCCGACAATACATGAAATGAGCACAACTGCCTCACAGCTCTGAGGACCGGGGTTCGAATCCCGGCCCCGCCTGTGGGGCGTTGCACGTTCTCCCCGTGCCAGCGTGGCTTTTCTCCGGGTACTCCGGTTTCTTCCCACATCCCAAAAACATGCGCGGTAGGTTGACTGAATATTCAAAATTGCCCGTAGGTGTGAATGCGAGTTTGTTTCTATGTGCCCTGCGATTGGCTGGCATCCGGTTCAGGGTGTAACCCCGCTCTCGCCCCAAGATAGCCGGGATAGGCTCCAGCACGCCCGCGACCCAGCGTGAGGAGAAGCGATACAGAAAATGGAAGGATGGCCAAAATATGATTTATTTACAACAAATAACACAAAGAATGAGTCTAAGTGTCTCAGTAATACACGGTGCATTTCAGGACTACATGCAGAATCTGCACGGGAAGGAGATCGACCTTCTTCGCGTGACAGTGAAGGTTCCTGGCAAACGTCCTCCGAGAGCCGTCGCACCTGCGGGCCCCACGCTTGCGCCGCCCGCCCCCTCGGAAGTCGACGGGCTCAGTAAGGAGCCGGCGGCTGCGGAGAGCACGGGTACAGATAGGCGCATTTATTTGTATCGTCTCACAAATGGCGGCGGGGTCGTCGGGGTTTCTGCGCGCAGCGAAGACTCCACGGTCATTAGACGTCGGCTAACGGTGGTCCACGTTTGTGCAAGGCCTCTGATTGATTTTACTGCCACGCCAAGTTGAAGTTTACTTTAAAACTGAAAAGAAAGCAAAGAGAAGGACACCTTCACACAACACAAACAACCACATACTGTAGCTTAGCCTTTAGTCAGCTAGCTTAATGCTAATGCTAACGCACGATAGGAAACACATAACACACAACCCTTGAAGCAACTGATCTTAGAACACAAACGGTGCTACAACACACTTAGATATTTAATATTACAGTTGTCACAGTCAAATATCCTTCATCCGCTGCGTGGAGCTGAGACTTCCATTTACAGTCCTTTATTCTGTCTGTTTTATACTGCCCCCAGGTGGCCAAGGCGGGCGGCAGCACAACGGCCATTCAATAAATCCAAAATGTGCGTTTTTTGTTTTTGTGTCACACTTATGTGACCATCTTACACTATCAGATCAGATTTTTGATCGGCCCCAAACCTGGTAGGGCGGAGTCATTGCTTGATTATGCTTTCTTAATTGAACCCTGGTCCCCACATGTTCTGAAGCTATGCACTTTTTGAAAGCGATACAACATAACCGATTGCAAATGTTTCGGCTACGGCCTGCGGTTTCAGAACCGCTGTTGTGGATGTACCGTGGCTCCGCAAAGTATTCAGACCCCTTTACATTTTTCCCTCTTTATCATCTTGCAGCCATTTGCGAAAATCATTGAAGTTCATTTTTTCCACAATGTACACACAGCATCCCATATTGACGGGGTGTCGAGTTAGTAAAAAAGAAATGGCAATATAATAAAGAGTGAAAATTTGAAGGGGGTCTGAATACTTTACGCCCCCACTAAAGCCACTTCCTTTGTTTCTGTCAGTTCCTCAGTTGTGCCCCGCCACCCTCTCTGTGCTCGACGACCGTTCTGCCGGAGGAGAGCGAGGCCTTCAGCGCTGCGCCTCGTCTTTGTCCACCAAAGCGCAGAGTGTCGGTACGAACTCATTCCTGAGCTGCTCTGAGGGAGCACAGATGGCAAAAGTGCTCCCACTCTGTACTTGTACTTAAGCTGAAGTACAGATGCAGTGAGTATCAAAAGTCAACACCCCTGTTCAAATGCAATGGTTTTTTGTGATGCAAGCTACATTCCCCACCATTAATGGTACCTAAAACAACAATAACAAGAAACATTTTTTTGTTGTTGGAAATTGAACACAAAAAAAAACGTTAACTATTGAAATGTTTGCCAATCTTGATGTGGTTTCCTGAGGTTGCGTGCATGTTTGGACCCTCAAAACAGCGTTGGTTTCTTTGCGAGCAGCGCGGCGCACAAGCACGGCAACAGTGTTATACGAAATGAAAAGCTTTTGATACGTTTTCATCTTCAACATCTTTAGACGAGACACCCAATGTTTGAAGTTGATGGGCTAAAATCCGAAGGAGGAGTTTGTCAAAATATGACGAAATAGTATGGAAAGTCAAAATGGCGGACTTCCTGTTGGCTGTAGGGTATGGCGCCAATTTTGGTACACTTAGGTGGAACGTACAGACGGGGCTGCTTTTTTGAAAATTTGTAGGGGACGCTACTGAGACAGCTTTTAAAAATTGCATCCAAAAACATGTCAAAATATGACAATGTTCACCGTGCTTGATCTGTGTACAAAGTTCCTTGAGGTTGCGTGCATGTTTAGACCACGAAAATGGTGTCGGTTTCTTGGCGAAGAGCGCGTCGAACAGCACGTCACCGTTACAGAGCCATTTTTGAATAATCACATAAAACAACTTTAAGATATCCAATTCTTTGCCAGGCCTGACGTGCGTGCAAAGTTTGGTTCAAATCGGGGGAGGTCTAGGCTGTCAAAAATGCGAGAATAATACAAAGAAAAAGAATAATTGCTACGATGGCAATAGGACCCTTGCAGCAGTCACTGCTCGGGCCCTAATCATAAAACAGAATAATTCTTGCGATTACAATAGGGCCCCTGCCAAGTTGCATGCGTTTTTGTGCATGTTTAGACCATCAGGTGACCAAATAAACTTCCTTTTGCGGGAGCTATGCTTTTACAAGGCAGTGTACATACAGAAATCAAATCAAGAACTTTTGATGCGTTTGCCAGTAGGTTGCGCTACGACTATGAGCGAATAATTGCTTCTAAATGTCTTCTGGCCTGGACTCTTATCAAATGTGTGACATTTTGAAAAGATATGAGCATCAGCGGTCAAGTTACAACAGTTGTCGTTGACGTGACGAAACATCAGAGTTCTCTATTTCGCCAAAGCGTTTGATAACTTCTCATGTTCAACTCATCCTGAGATGAGACACAAAGTTTGAAGTCAGCCACCATCCATCCAATCGGACAAAATCTCCAGGAGGAGTTCGTTAAAATGGGACCTCTACGAAAGGCGAAAAGTGAGGTAAAAAGTGAAAGTCAATTCAAAATGGAGGACTTCCTGTTGGGTTTAGGGTATGGCTCCGGGAGACTTTTTGGGGGGTTTTGGCTGTTACGTATGCCTCCCAATTTTGATTACGATTACGATTACGTTTACAAAATAAACAGTTGAGAAGGTGTACCCTTCTCCTGACTGATCCCTTTGGACAATGACATCCCACTGATGCTGTAGGAGCTCTGTGTGGACGCCGCCTTCTGCTATAAGATGTGGAAAAAAAAAATGTTAGGAAAAGCCTACGAGAACATCTGACCTTTATTTTGGGTTCGTCAGAGGGACTTTAAACCATAGCACGTGTTCTGGCTCCCATGATTCCATGAGATTGAATGTGATTGGTTAATTCTGAGCACATCCACATCCCCACTTACAAGAGGGTGTGCACACATGTGCAACCACATTATCTCACAGGTTATAGGTCACATTAGTGGTGGGAAAATATATATATTTATATATTTTTTTTATATATTTTATATATATATATATATATGTATATATATATATATATATATATATATATATATATATATATATATATATGTATATTTATATAAATATATATACATATTTTGTACCACACAAACCTGTCATTCGAACAGGGGTGTGTAGAGTTTTGCTATCCAATGTACTTGTTTAAAAAAAGAAGGGTTCATATAAATATCAAAATACAAGTCCTGATTCAACTCCTTTACTTAAGTTGAATTTCAAAAGTACACAGTCTGAAATGTACTTATGTGCAAAAGTAAAAACATTTTTTTCTGCTAGTACTAGTGCTGCGAGGGGGTGGGGTGGGGTGGGGGAATCACATTACGAGTCACATGGTGTTGTTTAAGCGCTAAATTGAGTTGGCTTGACTTTTATGCTAGCAAAACAACGGGTTCCCTTAGCTTTGCCAACATTGGGGAGTGAACGAAACGCATCTTAGGCCCGACATGTTTGGGCTTTTTTTCCAGTTTAGATTGAAATTTTTTGGACATTAGAAGGTTTCTAAGTTGGCACAAAACACATCGTATTCAACATTAATGCAAACCCGCAATAGAGAGAAAGACCCAAAGAACATTTTGACAGAGCCGGGTCACTTTGACCTTCGGCGGCGTGCCTACACGAAAACATGTTTACGCAGTGAACGTCCTTTTAAGGGAATATCCCCTCATTGTTTTGAATATTCACGCGGTTTCGGAGAAATGTTTTTGAGCATGTATAGATCGTCGCTATGTTCTGTACAGATCTGATCGCCACCTCCAACCATATGTGTCTGTGTCTAGTTGGGCCGACTATACATCCACGACATGTGGCGAGCTAGCCAGGAGAGGACAGGCAGGCAGCCGACTGCCGAGTTTGAAAAAGATAACAAGCCTATTTTGACAAAGTGAAAAGTAGAAATGTAAGTAGTGAAACTAAATAATAATAATAACAATAATATTTCTATAGCATTTGCACAGCACCTTTCAAAACACGCGTGGCAGAATAAAACAGTACACACCAAACATCGCGATTTTATGTCATGAAAAACAGAACAGAACAAAAAACAGTGAAGCCGCAGGCAATGAAGACCCAAACAAGGCAAGAACCCAACTTGCCCAACTGAGATCGAGAGGGTAGATGTTGGATGAAAAGATTGATAAGTACAGCAAAAACAGTAAAAACGCGGCATGATCAAATAAATCCATCCATCCATTTTCTGTGGCGCTTCTCCTCACGCGGGTCGCGGGCGTGCTGGAGCCCATCCCTGCTATCATCGGGCAGGAGGCGGGGTACGCCCCGAACTGGTTGCCAGCCAATCGCAGTGATAAAATAAAATCCATTCATAAATTCATGAATCATAGATATACAAGTACTTCACATAAAAAACGAGATGATATAAAATAAATTAATAAATGAATACATACAAATAGATATACACAAAAAATGAGTATGAATAAAAATATGAAGAAATAAAAACGGGGGAGTAGATGACATCACATAAAAGCCAGTCTTTAAGCCAGTCCGTTTTAAGAAGTGATTTAAAAGATGCCACCAAATTTGCGCGACTCAGATCCTTTTGAACAACCGGAAGCCCCTCACCCGAAGATCTAAGACCACGGGCCGGCTGATACGGGGTTAAACGTTCGACAACGTAGCTCAGAGTCAGGCCCGTCTTTGCTTTAAAAGTAACCAGTAAGATCAATCAATTCTAAAACAGGCCGGTAGCCAACGAAGGGATGCCAAAAGTGGAGCGAGGTGGTGTCGCCTATTTGATTCCATGAGAACCCTCGCTGCTGCATTATGAACTAGCTCTTACAGTTGTCACAGTGGTATTTGTACTTGGTTATTACCCACCACTGCAAATGAGTCTGTGATTGCAGATTTGATTAACTTTGCCCGAACTGTCAGATGCCCTCGAAGGGGCGTCCGGACCGTTTTCTGGTAAAGATGCTGGCCAATCATCTCCCATGAGTGACCGCAAGAAGAATAGGAGGAAGAAGAGCATGAATCAGAAAGGAGACACAGCCGTCGGGCAGGCTGAAGGTAATTCAGCGCACGTTTGAAGCGCTCAGCGAATGTGAATACATTGACATTGCGGCACGGTAGCCGACGAGTTAGTACGTTTGGCTACGGGTTTTCTCCGGGTACAGCATTCCATCTTCCTCGAACATTCCAAAAACACGCACGTTAGCGTCAATGACGTAGCGGCCAGATCAGAAGCTCAGTCTGCTTTTCCTCAAAGGGCTGTTAGGACTGTGAAAATCACAGCAACATTTGGAGTACCGGAGGTTGTTCATTTTTTTCCCAACCCACTGACCTCACTGGAGGAACTTGCAGTCGGTGTCTGAAATGTTCCAGATTGATTGACACGAGACAGGCATTATCTCAGGCGGCTCTTTCGAATACAATTCCAGTGCTATGTGTCATTTTTCTGTGATAAATGATGAATATTTAAAACCGGTTAAAATGCTTCCGTTTCTGGCCAACCACTTATTACTACGTCAATAAGGTAAGATTGCAAGTGCGGCCATTTTGCTGAATGTGAGTTTCAAACTTTGTTAAAGTTCCCCTTCCATCCATCCATTTGGATTCTTTTTCCCAGACCAAATGTCCACGAGTGAATAGTTCCGTGAAAAAATGACAACTAACCGTCCTACATTCCGGGCGATTCCTCAATCACCTTCCCTTACACCAAGACCAGGTTACAGCATCCCCGCGGGGCCCACTGTAGATTTGCTCAAGCAGTTCCAAACGGCTACAGCACGGATCCCGGACCAAACGTCTACGCGGGGAACAGATCATCAGACAATTACAACTACTAATTCTACATTTCCGGTACCGTATTTTCACGACCATAAGCCTAACCCTAACCCTTGAGGTTTTTTCACGAGGTTTAATTTTTTTGCCAACACCAAAGCGTGTGCTATCATGACAAAACATTGGGGGGGAAAAAAAAAGTCCCCCAAAATATTTTTCCATGTGATAGCATAGTCCCAGTTGTGTGCAACAGAGGCTGACACCGGAGCGGATGTTGACTCCCGCTCACTCCCGCTCCCACAAAGGTTGATCCCAATCCTGTGTTTAAAAAAAAAATCAAAATCCTGCTCACACCCGCTCCCACTCCTCCCCAATTCTGAATGTTTACAAAATAAAATAAAAATCCCGCCCAATCCCACACCCACAGCGATTGATCCCAATCCCGAGTGAGCAATCTTGAGCTCGATGCTCAAGGGAAATGTTCAAATATCGATCAAATATCAATGTGTCGGCAACCTCGTTCTATCGGTTTCCTTGCGCTCGGCACACCCGCAAACCTAATGAGGAAAGTGCGACAGAAAATGGATGGATGGAAGAAAAAATGGGTCTGAAATGATCCTATTTGAATCTTCTGTGACTCTCTCTGTGTAATTAAATGTGACTTTCCCTCAGCCTATTTTTAACATCTGCACTTTCTTTCTTCGCTTTGTCTTCTGCCTCTGCGCCCGTCTCTCCCTCTGCAGCCAAGCGCAAAATGTGGAAGCTAAAGAGCTTTGGTAGCTTGAGAAACATTAACAAGACAGGTAACATTTGCGCTCACATTTCCCCTGTTTGACTGACATCTTGACCGGCGATCCCGATGTCTCCATTTGTCTCGTTTGTCACAGCAACGTGGGCGTTTTTGCCTTCGTTTGACACGTCTGCATGCGCTTTGTCTTCCTGGCTCGCTCGAAATGGCAACGCAGAGGCCACCGCTTGTTGACGTGCGCATCGTTTGTCTTGCAGATGAAGAAAACGCCGACTTTATCATCGTGTCGTTTACCGGACAGACGTGGCACTTTGAGGCTCCCGGTCTGGAGGAGAGAGACTCGTGGGTGTCAGCCATCGAGAGTCAGATCTTGGCCAGCCTGCAGTCGTGTGAGAGCGGCAGAAACAAGGTACACGTGCTGAGAACGTAACGGGAAAATTCACAGAATCCGCACAACCGGGAAAATATTCTTTCGATGCGTCGATGAATTGATTTTTAACGAGCGGACTATGTGGCTGAGTAAAACAGCCGTTAAAAATCGCTTTGTATAAATTAGGGAGTCGGTGACTGCGTTTAGAATCATTTACTCACTAAAAATAAAAACAAAATAATGTCAAAGCTATGGACAAAAAGAAACTGAGAAAAAAATGCGCAGTGCTATTTTTCTCGTTCACAAAACGTGCGTGTTTTTGAGGGCTACAATGAAAGTGTATAAATCAGAGGTCTCAAACTAAATTCATCTGGGGGCCGCATCAAATATTCCACAAAAACGCTTTCAAGTATTCAAGAAAACGAATCCAATCTTCTCAATCTTTACTATTTACTATTTAGTTCCTGAACAAACTCCCTCGAAAATAGCCATAAGCCTGTGCTGTGGTATCTTATAAATGATTTTATATATATATATATATATATATATATATATATATATTAACGTCCAGGGCAACGACTCTGCAAAACATGTGTAGGCCACACTAACACTAAAGTCTGATGTCAAGTAGGAGGCCGCAAAATATTCTCCCGCAGGCCTCAATTGGCCCTCGGGCCGCGAGTTCGAGACCCCTGGAATCCTTCATGTTTCTTGGACATTTAATTCAATGTGCGTGCGTGTGCGTGTGTGTAGGCGCGGCGCAGCAGCCAGAGCGAGGCGGTGGCGCTGCAGGCCATTCGTAACACCAAAGGCAACAATCTGTGTGTGGACTGTGAAGCACCAAGTGAGTGCTCGCATGCGCCTTCCTCTCCAGCTGCAGCTTTATTGTCTGAATCCAACGTACAGCTAAATAAGATAACTTTATTACTTTTTGCAGGAACTTACAATGAAATGTCCGTAAGGCAGACGCTCTAACCCGTCGGCCACCGGGCCGCTTAAATTACAATTGCTTTTGAAAATAGTTTGTCTGAGATTTGCAAAAGGTTAAGAGTCATAGTCACACTTTTGTACACATAAAAGAACATTGACTATTGAACAGCTTCACCTTTATAGTTATGGACTTTTGGGGGGGGGGGGGGGAACATTCGCTTATCTGACTGTCATGAATGTATATACAGTGGAACCTCGACATAACAGACTAATAGGCTCGTCCCATATAGCCAATTGTCTGTTACATTGAAGCACTTTTTTGGGGGGGGCATATGCACCCATATTCCTGTATCGTACAAAATTATTGTTTTGTCGGATTTTTTTCATGGCCGAAAACACCTAGTACAGTACAAAGTTATTGTACATAAATATTTTTTAAAAAGCTTGAAAATCTTTGAAAGTTTCACATTTCATCCAAACTTACCACGCCGGTGTGCTTGGTCATGGCGACATTGTTGATGTACATTAGTCATCATAGGCCAGTCGCTTTCGTGAGGTGCAAGGAATTTGTGTGCTTCCTAGTTCCAAATCTGTTGTCAAAGGCGAACAGTTTGACCCAAAGAAATTGTTACTGTACCAAAAATAGCATGTTCCAGATTCCTCAGAGGCATGCCGCTCTCTCTCGCTCAGTGCACAAAAGACAATAGATATACCATCATCACATGGCAGACACGGGAGGCGCATCTTTTGGAACTGCATCTAGTCATATTGTATATCTGCGACCCGAAAATGCATCAGTCCCATTCTCTGCCTGCATTGCGCCGCAGCGCCAGTAAACAACAGTGGCCAATTGTGGAACTAACAGACTTTGTCAATGGCAGTTGAAGGGACAAATGGAAACTATTTTTGGGCACAGCACTTTGTTCGGTCCCTTGGTCCATTTCAAGTCCAACACTGCAGACGGCATACTGTACGTGACAACATCAATACTGTAAAACAGCATAATATGCTCTAAGCGCATTCTAAAAGGAATGACGTATGTAATTAAAGATGCAAAGCAAAAGCAAAATCAAGCATGTCTTCACACATTTACATTTAATTCAGCGATTCTTTGGTGTACGACTAAATGAGGAAGGACAACCACGCCGCTCATGCTCTTATCTCCCCAAAGACCCCACTTGGGCCAGTCTCAACCTGGGTGCGCTGATCTGCATCGAGTGTTCGGGAATCCATCGGAACCTGGGCACTCACCTGTCTCGGGTGCGCTCGCTGGACCTGGACGACTGGCCCGGCGAGCTGACGCAAGTGCTGTCCGCCATCGGGAACCACACGGCCAACAGCGTCTGGGAGGGCCGCACTCTGGGCAGGGCCAAGCCCACGCCCGCGGCTTCACGGTGGGTGCGCCTCGGGAGGAGCGGGACAATTTTGGATCAGACTTACTTGACTTCATCTGGCTGGTGTTCCTCAGCTAATGTCATGTACAGTGACACGTTTATTGCGGCGTTGAGTTCCAGAACCCCCGCAAAAGACCAAAATCTGCGATATCAAATTAGATATGTCCGATTTATAAAGTGAGAACTCGATATGGTGAGTGACGATTGTGTTCACGTAATTGAATGACTAAAAAAGATTTATGTACAAAAGAGTCGTCCACCGTGGCGGCACGGTGGACGACTGGTTAGAGCGTCAGCCCCACAGTTCTGAGGACCCGGGTTCAATCCCCGGCCCCGTCTGTGTGGAGTTTGCCTGTTCTCCCCGTGCCTGCGTGGCTTTTCTCCGGGCACTCCGCTTTCCTCCCACATAGCAAAAACATGCAAGGTAGGTTGATCGACAACTCTAAATTGCCCGTAGGTGTGAATGTGAGTGCGAATGGTCGTCTGCTTCAATGTGCCCTGAGATCGGCCGGCAACCAGTTCAGGGTGTACCCGGATAAGCGCGTGAGGAGAAGCGGTACAGAAAAAGGATATACAGTAGATATTCTGCTGCTACTGCTAGCATCTTCCTCTGCCGTAACTGCAATTATCAGCAATATAAATGTGATTTTTTTTTTTTTTTTTAAATCCGCAATAGGTGAACCGCGATATGGCGAAGGATTACTGTAGTGAAATAATAATGACTTCATCCTTATGCAGAAATTTACAGTTTAAAATTCGAGCCAGTTTAGTTGAACACAATGCTATTGCTGTGTTGTAATGTATGTAAGACAACAGGTGGCCACACAAGTTAAGTGTAACTTCGGCCATCAAGTGGAAGAACATTTCACGGTTCTCCCTGTCACTATACGTCGCTGGCATAGATAGATGAACAAAGATGTATATTATTTGTACGAAGTGAATACTTTTTGGATAAAATGACAGACCTTCCTGATACTCTCTCACTGATGATCGTCCTCCAACCTAACAAATAAAAATGTAAGATGTATTTTGTGCGCGCGTATCGAAGCGCGTGACTTTTTTTCCGTTTTCTTTTCAAGCGAAGAGAGAGAGTCGTGGATTCGGGCGAAGTACGAACAACGGGCGTTCGTGCCGCCCCTCCAGCCGCGTGCGGACGACAGCCTGCCGGCGCGGATGCTGTCGGCGGTGACCGAGCGAGACCTGGTGCGGCTCCTGCTCCTGCTCGCCCACAGCAGCAAGGAGCTCATCAACGCGCCGCTGCTCGCCGCCGGCGCGGCCCCGCACGCCGGCACGGCCCTGCACGCCGCCTGCCTGCTGGGCGACGTGGTAATGACCCAACTCCTCATCTGGGTGCGTTTCTTCTTCTCTTCTCTCCTCTCGTTCTAGGGACTGGAAAGCTCCAGTCGCCTCTACTCGATTTAGTCTTTCTTTAGTTTTTGTGATGGTAAAATGGGAAATGGACTGCACTTCTATAGCGCTTTATCGACACCATCACAGTGCCCAAGGCGCTTTACAAAGCCTCACATTCACCCACTCATACACAACTTGTATTGCTTTCTATGCCGTGGAGCATTTTTGTTTTGTTTCCATCTGTGAATTACTTGTAGTTTTCTGCAGGTGCCACATTCCCAAAACATGCAGGTTAGCTTGCTTGAAAACTCTGTCACGCAACGGACGGCACGCACGCAGGCCTTCCTTCCGCGTTTGGGGTGCGGCGGCGCGCTAACTTCCGGCCGCCAGGCAAACCCGTAGCGACGACGACGACGGCGGCAGCGTCAAACTCCTAATGACTACTCGCTGTCTGCTGGAATTTCGTCAAGTTACTGTGAATGATTGCTAAAGTTTTCCAAGTATCAGCGAAGCCATTAAAGGATCCTTATCAGGTTTGGCACTTTTGCAGTACACGCAGGTTCGTGTGCACGTACGCCTGCACGGCTTAGAATCTTTCACAACTCTCAACTCTCAGCTCCACTGTGTTTGTAGAGCACTTAAGAAAAACAACTGCAGCTGTAATAAAGTGCTGTACATTCAAATTGGACAGAAATACAGTCGATAAGAAAGCCTTAATTGCCATTGTGTGGTGCAGATACGACAGAATTGTACATAATAAAACAATACTCATGACAAACATGCTACTGGCAGGATGAATATTGTCTTGGGCAGCTCGAGAGTTTCCCGATCCCCGCGACCGCGGCTTTGCGGCGGGAGCGGCTCGCCAAGCAGCGGGGAGGGAGAAGGAGAGGGAGGCGGAGCTCCGGCCATTGCTGACTCTTGTTGTCGCCGAGGTCAAATTGTCTCAGCGGACCCCCAATATTAGGGACTAGACCCCAAATAGCGCAAATCCACAGATAATAGATGTACATTAGAATGACATTGGGAAACAAAAAAAAAAGTTTTTTGTTTCTTGTTTACCCCCAAAATTCTTGAATAAGTGGAGATAAACTAGCAATAAGCCTTTTTGGGGTGGCTCAATAAAGTATAATCAACCAATACAAAATCAATAGAAACCTGCTTAAGTACATGGACTACATAGGTGCATCTGTAATTGATTTTATTTGATATAAGTTTCAATTTGTACATTTATATTCTAAACGTTGCGCTGAGCCAGATGCTACAAAGTTTCCTTCTGTATACACGTGTGCATACCTGAACGGCAATAAGGTCCGTCTAAGTCTAAAGGTTGGGCAAGCGTCGTTTCTAGAAGCTTCCCCGTCGCAGGGTTGCCATCGGTATTCCATAAATAAGCTTTCGCTGGAGAGACATCACGCTGTGTCATTTCTCTGCCCGCAGTACGGAATCGACGTGAAAGCGAGGGACCGCCAGGGCCAGACGGCCATGATGATGGCGAGAAAAGGCGGGAACAAAGGCTGCGTTGCTATTTTGCTCCAACACGGCTGCTCCAATGAGACGTCACCCGCCGTCGCCACACCCGTCCTCTCCCGCCGCTCCAGCACCGCCAGCCTGGGCCGCAGCAGCTCCAGGAAGCACGCCCCGTAGCCCGGCCGCGCGAGCTGCTGTGAAACTTTCAGCACACTCGAGCGGCTCGTAAGAGAGAACATCGCTATCGCATTAAGCAGAGGTGGGGACTGCGGTCACATGACTTGACTCGAGTCAGACTTAAGTCGCTCATTTTAGGACGTCATACTTTCTTGGCTGGCGTCCCTGAGACTCGTCCCGTCTTACGCCTGGTACGTAGGCACAGTAAAGACCGTCGGGCTGGTTTGGTCCCGATTTTGCCCCTTCCTCTCCTCTACGATGATTCTATAAGAGGATCCTGTGGTCTGAGGTAAGGTTAAGTGTGATTTTGTTCCACTAAGACAACGATCTTAAATATTGAACATGCTCAATATTTCCAGCCAAAACGTTTCGGGTGTGGGTAAAGACGAAAATTGTGACTTGAAACCGAATGTAGCCAATCGATAAGTGACCTGACTGACGAACAAGTAAGCGGCCGTAAATCAAAACAAACCCTTTTCAACACCGCTTATCCTGGTTAGGGTCGCGGGGGGCCGGAGCCTATCCCAGCGGACTTTGGGCGAAAGGCGGACTACGCCCTGAACTGGTCGCCAGTCAGTCGCGGGGCACATATAGACACGGACAACCATTCGCACTCACATTCACACCGTCACGGAGTGGGAAGTGAACCCACGCCGCCCGCACCAAAGTCAGGCGCGTGTACCACGACATCAGGGGTGTCAAACTCATTTTTGTCTTGGGCCGCATTGTAGTTATGATTTCCCTCAGAAGGCCATTAGCACAGCGAAACCATATAAATGTTTAATCACCAATCACCATATTATGACCATTACACAACAAATTGAGGGATAACGAGTTTTGAAATCAGAAGACAAGGATAATAGTTTGTTCAACTTACTGTAGAAGGAGGGTTTGGTAACAGAAAAATGCAATATATCAACATTATTGTTTATTATTATGACCATTTGGAATTTGGGTAAAGACACAACCATCACCATCAGTGACGAACATGTCCTACCTAGACTTTACACCGATTTCATCGGGCTGTTCGCTATCGGCCGATATTTAGCATTTTATGCCGATCGGCTTTAATGTCATCATTCGCCGATCCGATCAATGATGCCATCGATCGGCTCCGCAAAAGACGTTTACTCCGCGTCGCCATCGTGCACACTATAGTTGAATCCTAAAGTTACTTTATTTTTTGCCTTGTCACGCGTCTTTTGACGTAGTATTGGGAATATTTGACGGCCAATAAAGTAATTTAAAAAAAAAAAAAAAAACATGTCGGCGGTGTGGGACAGACAACACGTAATGCCCGGATCAGACTACAAGACAAATTTGCTCTTTCAGGATTGGACTATGTCAAGACTACTGCAATAAAATCTTGTATTCCGATACCACCGCATCGCGTTTTTTTACGATCATTGGGCTTGATCTTGTCAAGTCAAATGCGACCGGATACACTTGTTACTGTGGCGACGACAACGCGAGTGGAGCGCGCCAACTTTGTATTTTAAGGACAAAACGGGGGAAAACGTGTGCTGGTGGTCACCGGTGCTCAGGACAGGAGAGGACGTTCGTTTAAGGCTCGCTTGAGGTACGTTCCCGTACTTTGAATACGATACGGCTCGCGAGCAGGCACAAAACGTTACGTAGCCTAGCAAGCTAGCGGTACCACGAACGGTTGGACGTCAACATGCCGCCGTTCTGTCGAATCCTCCTCTAAAGTTTCGGTGTGGGTGAAGTCATTTCATTAAAAATAAAGTCATTTAATTACAGTAAGTTAGCAGCCATTATTTCTGTCATGTTATGATGTTGGTTTGACCGGACTGGTTAGAATGCACGATCTGACGAGAGCGGTGATTTCCAACCTTTATGGAGCCAAGGAACAGATTTTAACGCTTGGAAAATCTCTCGGCACACCAACAAACAAAAATGTCACAAAAAGTAGATGCACAGTAATTACCGTATGTACTTCCTGCCATCGAATAGAAGACCATTTATCATTTGTTCCGTCTGTCACTCTGCCTCGCTGGCAAAAATAGAGGATTATTTATTGTAAATATCATCTTTTGAGCAATTAAGTACCCAAGTATATACAGTAAATGAACAGGTCATTTAAATAGACACATTCCTCCATCTTGTGATCGGTTATCCTTTTTTTTTCAACTCGGTGATCGATGATCGGCCCCAAAAATCCTGATCGTGTAAAGCCTAGTCCTACCCGGTAATTTTTTTGTATAACCAGATGGCAAACAGTATTTTCCAAAGTCTTTTTACTGATAACGTCGCCATTCTGCAACACTCCCACCTGCAGTCCCTTCAGAAACATCAGGGCAACATATCAGAAGTCTCTCTTCTTTGGTTTTGTAAGATGATTTGTGTGATCACGCAACGATTCTGTCTTGGAGGACTGGTTCAACATCGGTTGTGGAACTGAATCTTTGCGTGTGGTGTTCTCTTTTGGAATTATCGAAGCACACCACACACAGTACCACCAAAAATGCCCGATTTTTATCTTTATGTGTGGTGTCTGTGACAAATAAACAATCTTTTAATATTTGACAAATCCTTACGTGAGTACCAGGCTTAAACTTGAACGACATGACTTGACAAGTCTTCGTGTATACATTTGAAAATCTACATCTTAAAGACAGTTGTGTGTTTTGCTCTTAAAAGAACAAGAATACATACACACACACACACAGACACATCCATTTTCTGTCCCGCTTTTCATCACTGGGGTCGCGGGCTGCTGGAGCCTATCCCAGCTATCTTCGGGCGAGAGGTGGGGTACACCCTGTACTGGTCGCCAGCCAATCGCAGGGCACATATAAAAACAACAACATGCACACCTATGGGCAAGGGAGAGTATTCAATCAACCTCCCACGCATGATTTTGGGATGTGGGAGTACCCGGCAAAAACCCACGCAGGCACGGGGAGAACATGCAAACTCCACACAGGCGGGGCCGGGATTTAAACCCCGGTCCTCAGAACTGTGAGGCAGATGTGCTAATATATACACACACAGACACAGGATATATATAAGTGTGTGTGTGTGTGTGTGTGGGGGGGGGGGGTCGAGAGAGAGAGAGAGATGTCACTGATGGTGTAATGGTACACTCGCCTGACTTTGGTGCAGGCAGCGTGGGTTCAGTTCCCACTCAGTGACGGTGTGAATGTGAGTGTGATATATATATACACATTACAACAGAAACATTATTTAGTGTGTAGTGCGCAAACCACCGGAACGCTAAAATGAGGCCACCCAATGAAGCAAGTATGGTTTCGGTAAAATCAGGAATAAGAGAACGGCAACATGCAAGGTTTAGCAACTCATTGATAAGAGCCACTACTACAATAGCATCCTCCATTATAAAACCCCCAAAGACAGGTAAACTAGCGTAATGTCTCGTTTATAATGCGCTTTCCCCCCCCCAAAAAAAACTGTCAAAAGTCCATAATGCGCATTATACATAGGTATAGGGGAAAATGAAAAAGACTTTCCCATTTTATAAATGTATGCCACTATCTACGGGTTATGAAAAAGCTGTACACTTTCATTCCAATATGCCACCGCCCCCTAGAGGTTATGAGAAAGGTGTACATTTTCATTCTAATATGCCAGCGCCACCTAGAGGCTATGAAAAAGGTGAAGCCTACACTTTCATTCCAATATGACAGGGGTACATATGACTGCATATATGTACAATTGTTTACATACCCAGGCAGAATTTGTGAAATATCTGTTTTGTTTTTTTTAAATATGACTGATGACTGAACAACAACCATGATTAATTTCTTTATGGTTATGTTTTGTTTAATGATAATGCTTTTCTGAAATGCTTGACCGTTTAATTTGAATCCCATTAAAATACAATTAAATGTGTTTGGCCTGGCCCTTCATGTTTTCTTAAAAGAATTGTACCCATTTTACAAATTCTGCCAGGGTAATCAAACATCTAAGCACAACTGTGTTTTCTCGTTTACTAAATAAAGTAGTGCTGTGAATTTCAAAATAAGAGCAGGTAAATAAAAAAAAAAAAAAAAAGTGTGTGTTTTAATAAAGTGCTTAACTTCAGAATAATTATTTGAAAAAAAGTAACGAGATACAGATAACACTTAATGTTTTGATTATATGGGTAGAAGCAAAATCATGCATTGTAAAAATGCATTATACATAAGTAGAGGGGTTTTCCAGAATTTTGTGGTCTACTTTGGGGGTGCGTATTGTACCTGAGAAATGACGGTATGTTAACTTCACTGTTTAGCTTACTGATTTAATAACTTCATGTCAGTTATTTGTTCAGTTGACAAGACAATAAAGTAATACATAATACAAACTGGTTTCGGAACAATTAAAGACCTGTGATTGTGAATGTGTTAGTACAGCTACAGTATGATTCTCTGGGACTCAAACAACATTCAAAGGCACACACACTCACGCAACCCCCCACTCTCACGTACCTTCCCGAGACGTGTGTAGCAGCAAATAGATAATATAAAAATCAATAACTCATTTAAAACTTGAGCTAAGGTTAAAACTGTGCTTCGATGCAGTAGTGCAGTTCAACAGTTGGGCATTCGAACAGCTTGTCGAGGGAAAGGGTTGATCATTATGGTGGCCCTACCTTTGATGCTCCGGAAACGTTCTCCTGATGGCAGCAGCTCAACAAGATTGCGCAGAGGGGGTGAGGCGTCCCTGAAAACGGAGAGCGCTCTGCTCCTACAGCTTGAGTTAAGCTGAGTCAAGACTTGACTCGACTTGCTTGAAATCTAGTGGGGACTCCGCTTGACTTTCGCCACAGTACCTTGGGACTTGACAGTTGAAGGCAATTGCTATATTCGCAACTTGCGACGATCATTTTATTCTTCATTGTTGTGCTCCACCACTCCAGCATGTTGCGTGTATTCCAAATGCTGATTGGCTGTCGCGAGTCGACGCAGTGGCACACAAATGTATGTCTTGAGTTAGAATTGACCAACTCGAGCGAATTGGCGAAGAAGCAGATTTTCACCAAATGCAACTTTTGCGTCGTCTTGCTTGAATTTGCATTGACTTTATATGTAATCACGTCACGCCAGCAGTGAAGTTTGCGTTTGGTATGGTTGCAGCATGACCCTTGAGCCTTACTTATGACTTGCACATATGTGATGTCCTCCCACCGTTGACATGACGTCAAACGAAGTGTGTCTGAAGACTGAGCAACATATCAAACCACTTGAAGCAATATTGATTCCTTGTGTTGATGGCAGTCGTCGTCGTCATCGAACTCATCCCCGATGAGTTCCGTAGCCGACGATTTGCTTGTGTGAGACATCCTCCAGAACAAGTGCAGTCATTTGGCTCGTGCCGAGGAGAGGATCCGTTCATCTGTTCATGTCTGCTGAAGAAGTGTTTCTACTTTTGTCTTAGCAAATAAGACATAAAGCTACAATGTGTCTGCCTGTCGCGTGCCTGCTGCCTCCCTATGACGGTGGCCTTGGCCTTAAGAAGCACTCGGGGTCAGCTGGTGTAAGTAGTTCTAGAAGATGGACTACTTTGTAACATAAGATATGTCAATGTATGTTTCTGTTACTGGTCAAAGGTAAGGTGTTTTAATATACAGTTACATGCATCTCCACACCGTCACCGTTCACTGTAACAAAGACCCAATAGAAACCGAGCAGGCAGTTTTGTAAATGATTTCTAAAATGCTGTTTTTAAAAGCATCTGTTCACTTGTTTTTTTTTCATTGTCTTTTGATAATGTCATGACAACATACAGGTTATGGACTGAAATGTCATTCGGGACATCCAAAAATGACTGAGGATGAGGAGAACCCATTCCATGATTGAGATCCACTTCCTGTTGTGGAGGTCTACCCCATGAGTTCTTACAGTGACGAATGAAGCATTGTTATTTCCGACACTTTGTGGTCATGCGAATCCCCCGTGAGCTACCACAAACAGTTAACAGAATTAAATAAACGTTTTTTTTTAAAATGTTGTACGGTGTTGTTGATAGTTAATAGCAGCCCGAAAGGGTAACGTGGCTCCCCCTTCCCAGGGGCTCACCACCTGTGGGAGGGGCCATAGGGGTCGGGTGCAGTGTGAGCTAGGCGGTGGCCGAAGGTCGTCCGATCCCCAGCTCCAGAAGCTGGCTCTAGGGACATGGAACGTCATCTCTCTGGCAGGGCAGACGCTGTGGTGTGTGAGGTCGAGAAGTTCCAAGTAGACATAGTCTGGCTCGCCTCCACACACAGCCGTAAGGTGGTCAGTGCCTGTGGACAACAGGTGGACAACAGTGATGAAGCCGGTGATCCCATCAAACTGATGTCTCAGGAGGGGGAAGCAGTGCACCATCAACACTGTGTATAGTGCGGATGGGGCGCACTGACCTCAACTCGGGACGTTGTGAGTCGGTGGGGAGATTACTTCGAAGACCTCCTCGATACTACCGACACACGTTCCCATGAGGAAACAGAATCTGAGGTGGGCTCTCCTAATTTTGGGATCGAAGGTCGCCGAGGTTGTTAAAAAGCTCCTCGGTGGCAAGGCCCCGGGGGTGGATGAGATTCACCCGGAGGTCCTGGTTGACACGCCTCTGCAACATCGCGTGGCCATCGGGAACAGTGCCTCTGGATTGGCAGACTGGGGTGATGGTCCCCTTTTTAAGAAGGTGGACCGGAGGGTGTGTTCCAGCTGCAGGGGGATCACACTCCTCAGCCTCTCTGGTAAGGTCTATTCAGGGGTGCCGGAGAGGAGGGTCCGTCTGGAAGCCGAATCTCAGATTCAGGAGGAGCAGTGTGGTTTTCGTCCTGGCTGTGGAACAGTGGACCAGCTCTACACCCTCGGCAGGGTCCTCGAGGGTGCACGGGAGTTCGCCCAACCAGTCTACATGTGTTTTGTGGATTTCGTTCGACCGTGTCCTTCGGGCTGTCCTGTGGTGGGTCCTCCGGGAGAATGGGGTTCTGAACCCCTTATACAGGTTGTTCGGCCCCTGTACGACCGGTGTCAGAGTTTGGTCCGCATTGCTGGCAGTAAGTCGGATGCGTTTCTGGTGAGGGTGGGACTCCGCTAAGGCTGCTCTTTGTCACCTATTCTGTTCATAACTTTTATGGACATAATTTCTAGGCGCAGCCGCGGTGTAGAGGGGGTCCGGTTCGGTGGCCTCATTATTCGATCTCTGGCCTTTGCAGATGATGTGGTTCTGATGGCTTCATCAAGCCGTGATCTCCAACTTTCACTGCAGCAGTTTGTAGCTGAGTGTGAAGCGGTTGGGATAAAAATCAGCACCTCCAAATCTGAGACCATGGTCCTCAGTCGGAAAAGGGTGGAGTACCCTCTCCAGGTCGGGGATGAGATTCTGCCCCAAGCAGAGGTGTTCAAGGATCTCGGGGTCTTGTTCACGAGTGATGGAAGAATGGAACGGTAACTCGACAGGCGGATCGGTGCAGCGTCTGCAGTGATGTTGTAATTTATTGGCAAGAGGAAAAAAAAGGTTTTGGAATGTCTGCTGGTTGAAGTTTGCATTGTTCGACTGCGGGGCGGCACGGCGGACGACTGGTCAGCACATCTGCCTCACAGTTCCGAAGACCTGGGTTCAAATCCGGCCTCGCCTGTGTGTGGTCGGCCTGTTCTCCCCGTGCCTGCGTGGCTTTTCTCCGGGCACTCCGGTTTCCTCCCACGTCCCAAAAACATGCGTGGTAAGTTGATTGAAGACTCTAAATTGCCCGTAGGTGTGAATGTGAGTGCGAATGGTTGTTTGTTTCTATGTGCCCTGCGATTGGTAGGCGACCGGTTCAGGGCGTACCCCGCCTCTCGCCTGAAGATAGCTGTGATAGGCTCCAGCACCCCCCGACCCGAGTGTGGAGAAGCGGTACAGATAATGGACGGATGGTTGGATGTTCGACAGCGCCTTCCCTAGAAGAGGTGGTGACCAGAATGTGGAGGCTCCAAGAGGATTTTGCATGGTCTCGTGTTAGTTCCGGCAGCGTGCAAGTCCTCAAGGGCGAGTTGGGGGGTACCGACGATTCAGTCGGAGTTTTTTTTATTCTTATTATTATATGACTAATATATTGAAAAAGCTATACAACTACTTCTGCGCATCGAATCAAATGTTCGAGACGTCTCTGTATTTGTCAGGTGCATTTTTCTATTGTGCCTGAAGAGGCCGCGCGCCCGTATAGTGACGTCATCAACGCGCGACCCGCGTTGAGAATTGGTTGATTGTCAAAGGTTGCCGACGTCACGGCCTTTTGAGTCTCTCGTAAACAGAACATCGGACCGTCGGGAGCAATTTCGTCGTCGCCACGGACACAATGGCGAAGGGTAAGTCGGCTTTCGGAAGCGCACCTTCTCCGCCGGCAAACATTTGCACACGCGGTCCAAGTGATTTAATAATGTGTCACATCTCGGCGTTTTCCACTTGCGCATCATAGACGTCATACGGTCACTTCAGTGGAAATGAGTTGACGTTAGCAAATGGCGCAATGTACTGTAGCAGCCTGTGGTAGGGCTAATACACTGGAGATAGCCCATGTACAATATATATGGTGATTTATCGATGTTCTACACGGCCTATGAATTCGTCATTGTATCGAGCTCATTCAATGTATGTGACTAGAATGTTCAAGTCACCTGCAGATCAATCGAGCTTTAAAACATGATTCAAATGAGTCCTAGGCGGTAAGAATCAAATAAGGAGCAAAGCCACTTTTTTTGTATCGGAAATCTTTGTCAGTCATAAGGAAATGTTTGACCGAAAGCTCGTGGTGGGCAAGTGAAGCCTCGCGACGCACTGTGGCTTTCCTCACAATTGTGCCGAAAAAGATTCAAAGCTTCAGTGACAGCGAAGCCATAGCAACCTCGAAAGAGCACGACCGAAGCACTCGCACGGTTTCTTTCCCATGACAGCAACACAAGTTCACAAAAGTCTGTCTGGTCATTCGTGGGTTTTGTTCATTCGCACCAAATAATGATGAGAGCGTCGTTACGATAAAATATGCAGATACTCTCCCCGACCGATATTCTAAAACACATTCCACAATGAACCCGATGAATAAATGCAAATTATTTTAAATGTGGTTAAATGTTGGTTAAGGGTTTATTTAAAGCCTTGAGCTTTTTTTTAAAACTGTACTAAAAGTCCCTTACAAGATGAGAGATCCTTCCTACTTTGCAAATGATCATGGTGTGTGTGTGTGTGGTGTTTTTAAGTAAAACCTTGAAAGAGAATGGTTTGTTATTTGGGGACTTGTATGGGTTGACTTGCCAAAATACTCTCACTCTCCAAATCTCTTATCTCCTCACGACCCCGTTTTGAAGCATAACGACCCATCTCGCATAGTTAGTGTGGCGCCAAACCACTCAAGTCGATCGAACCTGTCAAGCTGTCATTGGCTCAGAATACGTTGAAACGCCAGCAGCCAATGAAAAGCTTCGAAACATTTGAACGGACTGAAGCGCAAAGCGAGCTAGCGATGAAACGTCATCGGTCACGTGACACCGCTGTTTTGACACAAGCTCCGACACAGCGTTTTGAATCACTCCGCTTCAGGAAGAGGGACACAAGCTCCAAAGCCTCGGTATCATTTGCCCATCGCTACCGAAACCGCGACTCTTTGGTCGAGTAATACATGCTCGGATGTAACCGAACTAATAAACCTATATATATGTATATATATGTATATGTATATGTATATATGTATATATATATATATATGTATATGTATATATATATATACATGTATATATATGTATATGTATATGTATATATGTATATATATGTATATGTATATATATATACATGTATATATATGTATATATATATATATATATACATGTATGTATATGTATGTATGGCTTCCCTGACCCAATTGTGTTCCATCAGTTGGTGCATAGCCCAGCAGCAAGGATGAGGATCCGGCTCCAGGGTCCCGGCCACGCTGGCAGCCTCCTCGCCGAGCTGGACCGCTGCCGCCGGTTCGGCCGCTACTGCGACGTCTTCGTGCAAGTGGGCAAGCGCACGTTTGCGGCGCACCGCGCCGTACTGGCTTGCGCCGGCGCTTACTTTCGCAACCTGTTCAGCCGGGCTCAGTCAACGCCCACCGACGTCTTCTCGCTGGAGTTTATTTCCCCGGCCAGCTTTGAAAAGGTGCTGAACTTCATGTACACCGGGGAGATCTTGACAGATCTCATAGATGTCGGGGTTCTTTACGAGCTGGCCGAGAGGCTGGGCGTGAGCGAGCTGGTGAGGGCGTGTCACGCCACCTTCCCGGACCTGCGGGGATCCGTGTCTGCAAACGCCGTGGCGGGCGGCCTCGGAGACCCCCCGGCCGGCTCCGCCGTCTGCTCCTTCGCTGCGTCCCACTTTTCGCCGTCGCTGTCGGCCGCCCCGACTCCCGCCGGCGCCCCCTCGCCTCGTGTCCAGGCCGGCGCGGTGACGGCGGACCGACGGTCTCCTGCTGGGAACGCATCTATGGACTTAAAGATAGAAGATTTCCAGTCTCGTCTAGGCTACGGGCAAATGGTGGCGCAGAGCCCAGGTCGCTGCCTTTTAAGCGGTGAGGTGCCTGAGCTCCAGCTGAAAGCAGAGCAGACACCGGAGGAGGCGGTTCGAGGCGGGTCGACAGTTTCTGAGATGACGAGCGACTCGGAGCCGTCCGCTTCCTGCTCCTTCCCCGATTGTCTCGTTCGTCTCGGAGCGGCGACTTCCTCCCCTTCGGCGGAAGCGTTGACGGTTCCGCGGGCCAACGAGGAGCGGCGAGCTCTGGCGGACGACGGCGCCATCGAACAGTCGGAGGAGGAGCGGTGGGGGCGACCGGCAGGAGAGGTCATCGAACTGAGCGACGACGACCACTTCATGGAGGAGGACGAAGACGACCTCGTCTGTGTGGAAAACGGCGACGGAAGCAAGTCAAGCAACCAGGTAATATTTGTCTTGATCAGGAACATTGATCAATGACTTTTGTGGTTGTTGAGGATGACGCTCTTGATTTTCTCTGATGGTAAAGCTGCCCATTCTTCTTGGCAAAAGGCCTCCAGTTCCTGTCAATTCTTGGGCTAGTCAACTCGGTCGTTGTCAGTAGGTTCCACTTGTTCAGCTTAATTGCTGCGATCCAAAGCTTTCTTTGGCTCTTTGGATCGATCGTATCAAAACTATTTGAACAATCGATAATGCAATGCAATGCAACACGACACTACATTTATTATAATAACGAAAACAACAACTAAATTATAAATGTCATCATTGTCCCGCGAATTTTGGGAGAATATTATATGGACTGACGAGATGAAAGTTGAACTTTTTGAAAGGTGTGTGTCTCGTTACATCTGCCGTGAATGGAGCACAGCATTTCAGAAATAGAAAATGATCACAACAGTCAAGCGTGGTGGTAGTATGATGGTCTTGGGCTGCTCTTCTCCTTCAAGACCTGGACAACTTGCTGTGATTGATTGAACCATGAATGAGAATGTTCAACCATCAGTTTGTGACCTCAAGCTGAAGCGCAACTTGGCTTCTGCAGCAGGAAAATATGAGTATTAATGAATTGGATGCATTTGGGGTTAGCCTTTGAAGTTGGTAATAGTGAAAAAATGAAGTGAACCAGACAATGATTTGAGTCGATTCTTTTCCAGAATGAGAATGCTTAAAGAGGAGGATGCTATTGATGTGGCACAGCTTGAAGCGGGCATCGGGTGCGGGCGGAGATGGGCCTGGCTCAAGTTGGAGGCCAAAACAAAAAAGCAAAGAAATGAGGCCTATTTAATTGTAATCTTAAATTGTGCTTGAGCTTTGTAAATCCGTTTTTCTGTGTGAATTATTTTTATTATTTGATTATTATTACTTTTTTTCTCCTTATTGTACTCTTCAGTCTTCCAGATTCTACGTGTTTTCCTACTTTTCATAAATGGTGGACTTAAATGAATGTAACAGCAGCATAACGTTAACTTAATATCAGCATCCATGAGGGGTTGGCTTAAGGGAAAAAACAAGGGCTGTGATTTAAGTATAAAACGCTTATTTGCTAACAAATGAGCAGAACTGGATTTTAGCAAGCATGTAACCGCTTTCAAAACATGCCATACTGGAAATTACAACTAAATACTTGAGTTGGAACCACACAAAGGAGGACAAAGGAGATAATGGTTAAGTTACGCTCGCTGAAAATTGCAGGGGGTTGTGGGGGGTCAAGCAACAAAGCCGTGCTGGCGCTCCTGGAGCTCTAGCGTTAGTTCGCTTCCGGTAATCGTCTTTTCACCGCGTTATCTTAAACTCGGAATGTCCGGACGACTGTCAAGTAGGCTTTGACCTAAGTGGAGTGGTCTTTCCAAGCGAGAAAATCAACACAAATTCAACAAAAAGAGCGCCAAGCGTGCTGTGACGAGACGGCCGTTATGCCGGCTAAAGCGGCGTCACTAGCGCGGTGACGGATCGACGCTGTGTGAAATGTCGACGCCTCCGATACCAGAAGATCCGTCCTCAGAAATACATGTCGATACTTTTGATACTTCAGTCTTCAGGGACTGTATTTGCAGTACCGTATCAGAGAAGAAAATCGGTGCTATCGATCGATAGAAGACGCACATAAGTGGCACAATCTCAGCCATGCGACACGAATCGCACGGAAAGCGCCAGGAGGTGAATCGATTCAAAGGATTTGCTGAATTGATCGATATTTTTACCCGCGCCTAGTTTTCAATCAGTTGACCAGTTTGTGCCACGCGGGTTCCCGTTTTTCACAAACATTGGGAAAAGTTCGACATTGGCCAGCGACCCCACTTGTGCTCTTTCTTGTTTTGGCGCGCAGGTTCCGGGCGACGTGCTGGCGTGCCGAGCCTGCGCGGCTCCTCTGCTCGCCGACTCGGCCGCCCTGAGTCCGCAGGCCGAGAGCCGCGTGAGCGAGCCGGGCCGGTGCGGGCTGTGCGGCGCCCCCTTCCCGGACCACACGGCCGCCGTTTCCCACTCGCTGGCCCGCATGGGCGTGCGGCTTTTCTCCTGCGACATGTGCCACCTGGACTTCTGCAGCCCGAAGAAGCTGCTGCGCCACCAGCGTTACAGCGGCTCAGCGTTCGCCTTGCCGCAGCCCGGCCGAGGCTCCGAGTTGCAGTGTGCCGTGTGCACAAAAGGCCTCAGCAAAGACTTCCAGGTTTGTCAAGCGTAATGCATGCCCCCGCTGAAACTGTTTAGAACGACTGCCATCGGTGTCCCCAGTAGGCCTGTTACTATTTCGACTTATCGTTTGATAAATGTAACAGACACGATTGTCTTTCCCGGACGCGAGAAATTCTCATTGTTGTGGCGATGCGAGGCGACGGCGAGTTGGGCGGCTCCACTGCTAAATAGCCTGCTACTAGCGGCTGAGCTACTACAAATTAGCCGCGAGCGGGCTCGTGGACCGGCGGCAAACAGACGTCGGCTCCGGCCAGTACGCCACAGCCTCGCCCCATGCGCACCGCGTAGATCCACACAACAGAGATACTTGAGGGAAAGTTAAAGCGGTTAGCCACATTCGCTGGCCACTAGCTCGGGAGCTAAACAGCTCGCTCGCGCGCAGCGACGTCGTTTAAAAATCAGCACCTCGCTCGAAGTTGTTGTGCAGGTTAGTCCCCACATAACACAGACGGGAAAGTTAACCGTTTGTTAAGCATAACCGCAGCGGCACACCTTATTCAGCCAACTGTTGACTGCAGTGAACGTATTTGATTGACAGGTGAAGGGCTCGTCTTTAGCGGACAGGCCCACACACTACTGAAGCTGGAGGGCGGGGCCTTATTGGTCATGATTTCTGAGCCTTATTTTACATGCGTACAGCGGGGCAAAAAAAGTATTAAGTCAGCCACCAATTGTGCAAGTTCTCCCAATTCAAAAGATGAGAGCGCCCTGGAATTTTCATCATTGATATAGCAAAATGAGAAAAAAAAAATCCAGAAAATCACATTGTCTGATTTTTAAAGAATTTATTAGCAAATTATGGTGGAAAATACAAGTAAGTGTTTTCTCACCTACAAACAAGCAAGATTTACGGCTCTCACAGACCTGTAACGTCTTCTTTAAGAGGCTCCCCGGGCCTCCACTCGTTACCTGTATTAATGGCACCTGTTTGAACTTGTTATTGGGTAAAAAAGACACCTGTCCACAACCTCAAACAGTCAGACTCCAAACTCCGTCATCGCCAAGACCGAAGAGCTGTCAAAGGACACCGGAAACAAAATTGTAGACCTGCACCAGGCTGGGAAGACTGAATCTGCAATAGGTAAGCAGTTTGGTGTGAAGAAATCAACTGTGGGAGCAATTATTAGAAAACGGAAGCCATACAAGACCACTGATGATCTCCCTCGATCAGGGGCTCCACGCAAGATCTCACCCCGTGGGGTCAAAATGATCACAAGAACGGTGAGCAAAATTCCCGGAACCACACGGGGGGACCTAGTGAATGACCTGCAGAGAGCTGGGACCAAAGTAACAAAGGCTACCATCAGTAACACACTACGCCACCAGGGACTCAAGTCCTGCAGTGCCAGATGTGTCCAGGCCCGTCTGGAGTTTGCTTGAGAGCATTTGGATGATCCAGAAGAGGATTGAGAGAACATCATATGGTCTGATGAAACTAAAATAGAACTTTTTGGTAAAAACTCAACTTGTCGCGTTTGGAGGAGTAAGAATGCTGAGCTGCATCCAAAGATCACCATCCCTACTGTGAAGCATGGGGGTGGAAACCTCATGCTTTGGGGCTGTTCTTCTGCAAAGGGACCAGGGCGACTGATCCGTGGAAAGGAAAGAATGAATGGGCCCATGTATGGTGAGATTTTGAGTGAAAACCTCCTTCCATCAGCAAGGGCGTTGAAGATGAAACGTGGCTGGGTCTTTCAGCATGACAATGATTCCATACATGGTGCTCGTCCAAGCAATGAGTGGCTTCTTCTGAAGAAGCCTTTCAAGGTCCTGGAGTGGCCTAGCCGGTCTCCAGATCTCAACCCCATAGAAAATCTTTGGAGGGAGTTGAAAGTCTGTGTTGCCCAGTGACAGAAAGGGAAAAACATCACTGCTCTAGAGGAGATCTGCATGGAGGAATGGGCCAAAATACCAGCAACAGTGTTTGAAAACCTTGGGAAGACTTACAGAAAAGGTTTGACCTCTGTCATTGCCAATAAAGGGTATAGTGTGGGAGGTGGAAACTTTCAATTATATGGTACAATTTATCCGCTATTAAAGACAGTCTCACTAATTTATGGGATTAGAATTAGAAATGGGCGCAGTAGAAGGGAGGGTGCCCCCCCCCCTTTTTTTTTTTTTTTTCTTGGAACCCTTTCTTTTACAAAAAGTCGCTTCCTTTCCTTTTTTTTGTAGTTGATTGTGTACCCCACGTGGGGGCGATGTTTGGCTTTTCTCGGTAACCAGGAAATGGTCATGTGCTAAGAGGAAGTGTTCTTTTGAAGCCAACGGGAAGGCCTTCCTTTGGCCACGCCTTGTAATTAGTTGATTTCCAATCACCTTTTCTGGTGAATTTTGGGACTGTATGGTGTCAAAAGGTATTTACCTTCTCCCTCGGCGGAACCATTAAGGTTTCTTCTTCCTTTTGGGAAATGTTGTGGTGGCATTGCTGCTGCTGCTTACGACCTATATAGGCCTATTCCTGGATGACCTTTGGACAGGTTTGGTCTTCAGTACCTTATGAGGGGTTTTCTCTTCCTGGTGATTTGGGTGAGTGCTTTATTAAGGTCTACTTTTTAAAAATCATTTTAATTTCTCTGTGTTCTTATATGGTGTGTGTGGGGGTCCTCCCTCCCTCCCGGGGCCCAAGTACAGGATCGGGTATAGCATCCTCAAATAAAAAAACAACAAGATTTAAATGTAACCAAAAAAATACTTTAAAATACTGCAAGGAATACATCACTCAGAGATTATAACTACGTCATTGGAGCGTGGGATAGACTCTGCTCAAACACATCATCCGGACAAAGACATTTTACAACTCTTGGAAATGACTCTAACCAGAAATGACTTTGAATTGAATGACAAACCTTATCTTCAAGTCTGTGGTTGTGCGATGGGTGGGAAGTATTCTCCTCCTACAACCAAAAATGTGGTCTATGCTATACAATGTCGAAAATGCAATAACATTTACAGAGGTGAGACAGGAAGATCGTTAAATACCAGAATTTCGGAACATCAATATTATATTAGACAACGGGAACTGGCTTCTTCACAGAAACTGATATAGGTTGTGACAAGGGTCCGTCCGTATATTCATCCAGGCTGCCGGCGTATTTTTCAAACACACTCCAGTCTGTGCAGTCTAAACCGCTTTGAAGTTCTAGCTTTGCTTCATTGGTCCACTTTTTCACTCTTTTCACCGTAAGCTTCGCGCATTTAAGCTCTTGTTAAGTTCCTGTACGTCGGCATCAAGTGAATTAAGCAGTGATCAGACGAACGAGCCCAGGGCTGCCCGAGGTCTGGCACGGTACGCGTTATTTAGCGTAGTATAGCAGTGGTCCAAAATGTTATTTTCCCAGACAAGCCCAGTGTTGCACGGTACGCGTTTTTTAGCGTAGTATAGCAGTGGTCTAAAATGTTATTTTCCCTGGTAGGACAGTCCGTGTGCTGCTTATATTTTGGGAGTTCGTGGTTGAGTTTAGCTTTGTTAAAGTCCCCGAGAATAATGAGGGCTGAGTCCGGGTGTTTTTTTTTTCAATTTCGTTGACTTGTTCGGCGAGCGTTAGCAGTGCGGCGTTCGTGTTAGCTTGAGGCAGAACGTAGACACCGGCGAGAATGAACGATGCAAACTCACGAGGCGAGTAGAATGGCTTACAGCTCAAAAACAGCGACTCCAAATGCGGGCTGCGGTGTGTGCTGAGCTCCGTGACGTCCGTACACCATTTTTCGTTGATATAGAAGCATATCCCGCCGCCTTTTGTTTTCCCCGATGATTCCATGTCGCGGTCTGCCCGGTGAAGATGGAAGCCGGGAAGCATGACGCGCCATCGGGTACAGCCTCACAAAGCCTACCTAGTCTGCGTAAAGCACATAGCGGCGGAGCGTCCCGAGTCTTTACTGGTCTTCATCAGAAGATGAAGCTCGTCCATTTTGTCGGGTAGAGCGCGTACATTCGCGAGGTGGATCGAAGGAAACGCCAATCTGTATCCTCTCTTGCGGCGCTTCACCTGGATGCCGGCTCGCTTCCCTCTGTGGCGCCGCCTCCGTCTCCATGCGCCAAAGACTGCGGTCGCTGCTCCGGTGAGTAACTCGGGGGGGGAAAAAACTGAGCTGAAGTATTGGTTTTCGGAGGGGGGAGAGTGATCTGGCATTGGAGTGTGACTTGTCGTGTTTTTTGGTTGTTTTTCTTTCATTAAAAATGTCTCTGTCTTTCTTTGACAAATGTTCTACTGTATGTTTTTTTTAATAAGATGTCCAATTTGAATCTTAGATGCGTTTACTAACCAGTGTTATGTGCTAACTCTAAATGAACAGGTTACTTACTTATCTTTAACTCGCTTGTGCGACCGTTTGAGCATGGTACGCGTCCTCGCCGTCTCCGAACCGTAATTTCTCTCGGGACCGAGTTTTAATTTAATGATACATTTTCCCCAAAACTTTTTGGGTCTTTCCTCTTTATTTACCCATTCGGAACATATGGATGGAATACAGGGACATGCATTTAACTCTAACCTTAACCTATTTGCCACTTGGGGAGCACATCTCTTCTCCAAGCCCTAACCTTAAATCCCCCCCCCTTTTTTTTTTAGAGGGATATAACATACTGGGATATCCCTTATTCTAACCTTAACCATATGTCAATTTTGGATGTAGTTGCTCTCTATAGCCCTAAGCTGAAGTGAATTTTGGATGAGTGGCTATGATAGACTGGTATAATTTTTATCGTAACCTTAACCTGTTTGGATTCTGCTTGTCCTCCTTTCTCGTAGCTCTAACCTTTGACCCGCCTGGAATGCCTAACCTTAACCTGTGTGGTATTTGGCAGTCCTTTTTTTGGGGGGGGGGGGGAATGTGGGACTAATAGGCGGCATCGATTGTGGCTGAAGTGGGGAAGGGATGCCGTTTTGACCCTGCCCTCTGCTGGTTGTGTTTTTTTTGCAATTACTCGAGTGGGACTGACCTTTTAATGGAGTTTAATACTCCTGTATATGGGCTGCAAAAATATGATTATTTGGGCACATATAATAAGGATTTGTATCAATGTTCCCCTTCACACTAAAAATATACAAATACTGTTCTATATATGAAAATGAAATAAGATATAGGATTAGATTTTTATTATTTATTTTTTGAAAGTTTTGTTGAATAGAATACAGGGAAGAGGAATCACTGCCATATTTGTGCCCGTGCATGGGATGTTTGTTCTTTTAACATAACCCCGCCATCCCCTCCCGGGACGGGCGGACCGCAGGCACCGATATCGGGAACGGAGCTCTCCAAACCCGAACGACTCAGGGGAGAACCGGAATGCCAGCCCCGCGTTATTATCTTAATTATCCATTTGTTTATTACGTTTGGCAGAGGTATTTTCAAGTGTTATATACTCCATGACAAGGTTTTGCCATTGGCTAATGTTGATAGCTTGTTAATTTTTCCAGTTTAATAGTATTGTTTTTTTTTTAGCGATAGTTAAAATGACAAGTATTGGTTGAGTATGCTTATTTGGAAGATCTCTAACTTTGAAATCACCCAGCAGGCGAAGATTAGGAGAAATCGGAATCGTGCAGTTCAAAACTAAGGAAAGTTTCTGTGTGACTCGTGACCAGAAGCGCCGTACAGGTGCACAATGCCAAAGAGTGTGCAAATAAGTGTCTGGAGTGTTTTCAGAACAATGATGACATAGATTTGATTTTGAATAGCACATTTTATGCATACTATATTGCGTAACATGATATCTATGGAGTACTTGGATTGGAAGTGGATTAGCTGTTATTTTTTGTCCTTGAGAATGTGTTTTTACAGATTTGTGCCCAGTGATCAATGTCAGTAGACACTGAGCGATCTTTTTGCCATTTTGTGACCGGTAAGTGTATTAAATTAGTACTTGAGATTAATTTGTATACTTTTGAAAGGAGTTTTTTGTTTTGTGGTAGTAGTTGAACTATTTTCTGAACAAAAACGGGTAGTGCTAAAGTATTCCCGTGTGTTGAGAGTCTTTTTAGGATTGTTGTTCGAACGTTATAGTATTGGAGGAAGTTACCATCTCGAATGTGAAATTCTTGGAAAATGCTTTCACGTGACGTGAAAGCATCATTTTTGAACAAGTCATGTAGGCTGTCAATTCCACTTTGTTCCCATGTGCTGCAGTAAAGGGGTGTTTTGTTACTCTCAAAATCAGAATCGTGCCCGATCGGGGAGGAATAATAGGGTGCTGACTGAGATTGCGTGATTTCTATTTTCCACCAAACCGATAAAGTCGCAGCAGTAATCGGAGTCTTCAAACATTTCTGCCGTTTGAGACTTGCGCTGATAAATGGGAGGTCTGAAAGTTTGGTGCAATTAGTCATTCTGTCCTCGTTCCAACCAAGATTGTTGTTCCACATTCGGATGTAACCATTTAATGAGGTACTGTATTTGGCCAGCTAAATAATAATGAGCGTCAAGTCCACCTTCTGCTTTACTTTTTCTGTAGGGTATTTTTCTTATTTTTAGAGTAAAATTTTAAAATGGCGGCGTCGAGCATTTGGAACCATTTTAATGTGGGTTTGAATGGGATCATTGAAAATAAATAGTTTTCATTTTTACTGTAGCTATACGTCCGAAAAGTGAGAGAGGAAGGCTGTTCCAACGTTTGAAATCATCACAATATTTTTTTCCAGTAAGAGGTATGTGATTTAAACTATTTAACTGGAAGTTTTGCTGGGATATTAGTGATATTCCCGGTCGGAATAGGACATTTGGATTTTGGTCGGCGGGATTCCATGAGTTAATCGTTAGAGGGAGTATTCTTGATTTTGACCAATTGATAGAATATTCTGATCATTGGGAAAATATCTTCATGTTATTGAAAAAAGTTTCAATTTTGTTTTTATTCGGCTTATTATGGGCTGAATATAAGCTTTTGTAGTGGTTGTAAAATATATTATTATTGTTGGTTCCTAAGTGGGTCTGTCGGATTCTGTGTGACTTGTTTGATTTTCATCTCCAAATTCATGTTCTAATCTTTTGTTCTTGTTTTTTCTTGTCGCAAGAATATGAAATGATTTTACATCTGATGACAGCGTTCCTTGTTTCCCCAAGTAAGGATGGGGATAGAGTTGTGGAATCATTCATATCTATCTCCCCATTCCTTTGTGATATAATCCATGATCTTAACTCTCTTTGCGTGTGAACGAATGCCAGTGACATTCCATGAGACAAAAGTTATACTTGACGTGTTAATGATAAGTGTACAATATAAGTGAATGTGGGACAATCTGTGTGAGTGTATCTATGCGTGTGTGTGAGAGGTAGATCATTCTCAGAAATATTATGTCGAAGGGGAACTTTCTTACTCTGGGACAGGTAATATGAAGTTGTGTTAGGAAGTATTATGCATTGAGGTATTGTATGTAAACGTGTGGTATTTGCGTACAGCGTAGAAAAAACATGGAAAAGGAAGACAAGGGAATATGTCACACGAGTTAAACATATAAGCACAGGTAACATCAGAATACATTTGTGTACGGCGGGGGCAGGGAGAGGGAAGCGAGCATTCGATAAGTGGCGGAGCAATAGAGAAAAAGGAGGACCAAAGAGAGAGAGAGAGAGAGAGAGAGAGAGAGAAGGGAAACAACCCATGTCAGCTCGTGCGGGGTGCAATAGGACGTGCGCAATTCCCCTTTTAGATCCTGAAACTAATTACTACACCTTTTTTCTACATTATGTTCTAACTATTAGAGCATACTTGAAAGTAGTACTTAACTGTTAGAAGAGCTGAGGGGTGACTTTGGAATCGCGGAACAGTTGATCGTCTATGTATTGTTTGTCCACAATCAGTGAGGCGCGTTTTCTTTGTTGGCGGTAATTTTTCATTCGAGGGTACAAGAGTTTGCGTCGCTCGTTGATTTTGCGTGGAAACTGGTCTTTCATCCCAAACTGTGTACCCTTCAGCTCCCGTCCTTTTGATTTAACAAAGACTTTCTGCTGGAAATGTTCGAATTTGGCCACGATCGGACAGTGATGATTCCCTGCTCGGGATCCTCCTAGCCTGTGTACTCGGTGGAAGGTGATGTTAGCGAGTGTCTACTTCGGGATTTTCAGCGCTGTCGACATGAAGTTTTTTACTTGAGCCTCTGGATTATCAGGTGTACTCTCTGGAATGCCGGAAAATGTGGGGTTATCCCGCATGCTTCTTGACTGTAAGTCGAGCATTGCCTCTCTGATTTAGTTTTCTTTCTTGCGAATTTCTACCTCTGTTGTCATCACTTTCATGGTTGATTGAAGCTCTGCATTGTCTTCTTTTAGCTCTTTCACTTGCTGGTGTGTAAATTTCTAGCTGGATTTGAGCTATTTGATCTCCTGGTGTAATAGATCAAGAAGTGATAGTTTCTTGTCAATGGAGGAGAGAACTTGAATATGGGTGTCGGGAGAGCAAAGTTGTAAATCTTCAGCGCCAGTGGATGAATTAGCCTTTCGTCTTTTCAGCGGATTGCTGCGGTCGTCATGGCGGGATCTGCTCGCTTGCGTGACGAAGCGATCGAAAGATCCTTCGATGAACTCTTCGAGTGGATCCACGATGGTGTCTTGGCGTCAGCAGGGATTGGAAAAAAGTAATCAATAATAATCAACCCCGTAATAAGAGGGGAAAAAAACAACGGATGCGAAAATGAAGTCTCAGGGTTAGGGTTGGCCATCGAGAATCGAGAACCGATTGGACCCGGGACTAAAGTTCCGGTTCTTCCGGAATCGTTCAAATGTAAAAATTTCGGTTCCCAGTTTCGATGCCTAGTGCTCCAGCCGCAAAGAATTGGCGAAAAACAACGAAGAAGCGGCGTAAACCAATGAAGAAAGCAGCGCACGATGACGTGCTTGTGCCCAACGCCGGTGGCAGCGGACAAAAGTGTGTCTTAACTTTGTTCAAATGAATGACCGGTTGCCTCAGTGCAACACTTTGGAATAAGATTACGTTGTGCAAAGGAGGCTTTCGCGATGTGTAGCGTCTGACGCGCTCCGAGCCTCAGCCTACACCGCGCGGAGCTTCAGTCAAGTCAACCCTCAGTCAATTGGGTGAGTGAAAATAAAATACATCTATGCCAACAATGAGACCGCTAACAAGGGAAACGCTTGCTTGCACTTTTGCACTGTTGGTTTTTAGCGTTTATTTGAGTCTTCAAACCAACGTAAGCGCCGATGATAAAAAAAAAAAAAAAAAACCAAAAAAACAACACTTAACATTGGGCTAAAACTTCACCGTAGCAACTTGACATCACAATGAATTGGGACAAAATTCACATGGATGTTGTCTCACAGTATCACAAACACTAACCTTGTGGGTAGGGAAATGAATCAGCGTTTTATAGCATTTTGTTCCATGCATTAAAAAAAAAAAAACAATCACCTGTGTCGTGTGAAGTTACTTTTCGTGCCAAAATGCTGAGTTCCGGTGCATACCCTTCAAAATAAAGGGCTACAAGCTTAAAACAAGAAGTTAAGTTAAAACTCTCACATATAAACCATTTGACATGATGAAACAGAATACAGGGGCATTGTTAGAATTATTTTAACAATACTATCAGTGAAGTGAACTCTCAGTCAACTGGGTGAGTAAAACAAAATAAAAGCGTAAAAAGACTTAAAATAACTATATTAACTGCTATATTTAACTTTTGGCTGAAACATTAATTCATGACTATTAAGTCAATTGGGTTAGTTCCACACACATTGCCTTTTAGTTCATAGATTTAATGGTTATAAAGAACCTAGAGTCAAATGTTCATTTTAGTCGATACGGCGGGCTGCTAAGAAAGTGGATGTTCATAATTTGGACACCCTTTATTTAGACCATACAAAGTTTTTTGACCTAGCCCCCTAAAGAAAATCGGAACCGTGAATCGTTTGGAACCGGAATCGAACTAAGGAACCGGGATCGGAACCAGAACCAAAATTTTCATCTGGGGAATCTCGCAGTCTCTTGCGGGGTCTTGATCCCAATCCAATCGCTCATCTTTTTAAGTGGGAGAACTTGCACAATTGGTGGCTGACTATAGTGGGCATGGAAAGTATTCAGACCCCCTTAAATCTTTTACTCTTTTATATTGCAGCCATTTGCTAAAATCATTAGAATTCATGGTTTTCCTCAATGTACACACAGCACCCTATATTGACAGAAAAAAACCGGACTCTTTGAAATTTTTGCAGATTTATTAAAAAGGAAAAACTGAAATATCACACAGCCATAAGTTGGTGAGAGAGGTAAAGAAGACCCCAAAGATGTGGCTGAGCTCCAGAAATGCAGTCGGGAGACAGGAGAAAGTTCTAGAAAGTCAACCATCACTGCAGCCCTCCACCAGTCGGGGCTTTATGGCAGAGTGGCCCGACGGAAGCCTCTCCTCAGTGCAAGACACATGAAAGCCCGCATGGAGTTTGCTAAAAAAAACACCTGAAGGACTTCAAGATGGCGAGAAATAAGACTCTCTGGTCTGATGAGACCAAGATAGAAATTGTTGGCCTTAATTCTAAGCGGTATGTGTGGAGAAAACCAGGCACTGCTCCTCACCTGTCCAATACAGTCCCAACAGTGAAGCATGGTCAGAATCAGAATCATCTTTATTCGCCAAGTATGTCCAAAAAACACACAAGGAATTTGACTCCGGTAGTTGGAGCCGCTCTAGTACGACAGCAGACAGTCAATTGACAGAGAACACTTTGGAGACAGAAAGACATTGACAAAAAACAGTCACTGAGCAATAAAGGGTTGCGGGTTATCTGGTAATGCCGGTACATATATATATATTTTTTTTTTTACATTTGTGCAAAAAGCCCTCTAGCACTTAGAGCAGTTCGAAAGACTAATATTGCAATAGTCCGGTGCAATGACCATTGTGCAAAAGGTGCCGAGACTTCAAGCGAGTAGTGCGATCATCTGGGACAATGTGGATTGTGCAAATGTTGCAGATACTCCTCAATCAGTGTGCAAATGGAGCAGATGCTACTCTGGCATGATGGCCAGTATATGCAAATAGTGCAACGTGGCGAGATTACTACAGTGAGTGCACGAGTAATATATAATTGGCCCGGCAGAAATGTGACAACGAACTCAAGTCAAAAAATTGCCAGCATGGTGTAATGGAATTGTAGGTTAGGTGTTTAAGAAGTTGATCGCAAGAGGGAAGAAGCTGTTGGAATGTCTGCTAGTTCTAGTTTGCATTGATCGGTAGCGCCTACCTGAGGGAAGGAGCCGGAAGAGCTGATGACCGGGATGCGGAGGGTCCGAGAGGATTTTGCACGTTCTTGTTTTAGTTCTGGCAGCGTGCAAGTCCTCCAGGGTGTGTAGGGGGGTACCGACAATCCTTTCAGCAGTTTTGATTGTCCGTTGCTGTCGGAGTTTGTCCTTTTTTGTAGCAGCACCAAACCAGACTGCGATGGAAGAACACAGGACTCATTCGATGACCGCTGTGTAGAACTGCCTCAGCAGCTCCCGTGGCAGGCCGTGCTTTCTAAGAAGCCGCTGGAAGTCCACGATCATCGCTGCAGTCTTGAGCGTGTTCAACTCCAGGTTGTGTCGGCCGCACCGCAGCTCTAGCCGCTCCACTTCCTGTCGATATTCAGACTCGTCACCATCCTTGATGAGGCCGATGACAGTGGTGTCATCTGCAAACTTCAGGAGTTTGACAGCCGGGTGCGTTGAGGTGCAGTCGTTCGTGTAGAGAGAGAAGAGCAGCGGAGAGGGGACACACAACCTTGGGACGCTCCAGTGCTGATGCTGCTTGTGGAAGAGGTGGTCTCCCCCAGCCTCACCTGCTGTGTCCTGCCCGTCAGAAAGCTGTAAATCCACTGGCAGATGGCAGGTGAGACGCTGAGCTGGAGAAGCTTGGATGAAAGGAGTTCAGGGATGATGGTGTTGAACGTTGAGCGAACGTCCACGAACAGGATCCTCGCGTAGGTCCCTGCACTGTTGAGGTGTTCTAGGATGAAGTGCAGTCCCATGTTGACTGCATCATCCGCAGACCTGTTCGCTTGGTAGGAAAACTGCAGGGGGTCCAGCAGGGGACCTGTGATGCTCTTGAAGTGGTCCAGCACGACTTCATGACCACGACTTCATGACCACAGATGTCAAGGCGACAGGCCGGTAGTCATTTAGACCCGAGATTGTAGGTTTCTTGGGGACTGGAATGATGGCGGAGCATTAGAAACAGGATGGTACTTCGCACAGTTCCAGAGAGATATTGAATATCTGTGTGAAGAGTGGAGGGAGCTGGTCCGCGCAGACTTTGAGGCAGGATGGGGACACATGGTCTGGGCCTGCCGCTTTGTTAATCTTTTGTTGTTTGAAGATGCGTCTCACATCCTGTTCGTGGATGGTTAACGCAGAAGTCGGTGGTGTGATAGTAGTCGGTGGTGCGGCTGAGTGGGTTTGGGCTGTGAAAGTGTCCTTTTCAAATCTGCAGTAGAAGGTATTCAAGTCGTTGGCTAGTGTGCTATTGTTCTCAGCTTGGGGGGGATCGTCGCTTGTAATTTGTCAGCGATTGGAATGCATGCCAGACTGATTTAGAGTCGTTAGCGCTAAACTGTTTTTCCAACTTTGCTGCATAGTTCCTCTTTGCAATGTTAATTTCTTTAGTCAGCAGGTTTGTAGCTCGATTATACAGGGCCCTGTCCCCGCTCTGATATGCGTCCTCCTTAGCTTGGCGAAGCTGCTTAAGTTTGGCAGTGAACCACAGCTTGTTGTTGTTGAATGTGCGAAATGACTTTTTTGGTACACACACGCATCTCCACAGAAACCGATCTAGGACGTGACAGTGTCCGTATATTCCTCCAGGCTGCCAGCTGAATTTTCAAAGACACTCCAGTCTGTGCAGTCTAAACAGCTTTGAAGTTCCATCTTGGCTTCATTGGTCCACTTTTTCACTGTTTTCACCGTAGGCTTTACGCATTTAAGTTCTTGCCTGTACGTTGGTATTAAGTGAATTAAGCAGTGATCAGACGAGCCCAGGGCTGCACGAGGTTTAGCACTTTATGCGTTTTTTAGCCTAGTATAGCAGTGGTCTAAAATGTTATTTTATGGCTTACAGTTCAAAAACAGCGACTCTAAATGCGGGCTGCGGTGTGTGCTGAGCTCCGTGACGTCCGTCCGTACACCATTTTCGTTGATATAGAAGCATATCCCGCCGCCTTTTGTTTTCTCCGATGATTCCGTGTCGCGGTCTGCTTGGTGAAGATGGAAGCTGGGAAGCATGACGCGCCAACGGGTACAGCCTCACAAAGCCAAGTCTCCGTAAAGCACATGGCGGCGGAACATCTTTACTAGACTTTTAAGTCTTTACTGGTCTTTATCCGAAGATGAAGCTCGTCCATTTCGTTGGGTAGGGAGCGTACATTCGCGAGGTGGATCGACGGGAACGCCAATCTGTATCCTCTCTTGCGGAGTTTCACCTGGATGCCGGCTCGCTTCCCTCTGTGGCGTCGCCTACGCCTCCATGCGTCGAAGACCGCGGACGGCGCTCCGGTGAGTAACTCCGGGAAAAAACTGAGCAGATTGGCGAAAGAAAATCTGGAGTAGCCTACCTTAATGGTTAGCAAGTCTCCCCTTGTGTAAGTGAGTCGTGTAATGTCTCCAAAGACAAACGAAAAACACAAAAACAATACGAGAGAGCGCGTAACCTAGGCGACCACACTGGTAGGCGCCATCTTGGTATATATAGTGGTGGTGGCAGCATCATGCTGTGGGTTTTTTTTTCAGCTGCAGGGACAGGACGACGGGTTGCAATCGAAGGAAAGGTGAATGCGGCCAAGTACAGGGATATCCCGGATGAAAACTTCTCCAGAGTGCTCAGGTCCTCAGACTGGGCTGAAGGTTCACCTTTCAACAAGACAATGACCCTAAGCACACAGCTAAAATAACAAAGGAGTGGCTTCAGAACAACTCCGTGACTGTTCTTGAATAGCCCAGCCAGAGCACTGACTGACCCAATTTGAGCATCTGAAGAGACCTGAAAATGGCTGCCCACCAACGCTCACCATCCAACCTGACAGAACTGGAGAGGATCTGCATGGAGGAATGGCAGAGGATCCCCAAATCCAGGTGTGAAAAACTTGTTGCATCATTCCCAAAAAGACTCATGGCTGTATTAGCTCAAAAGGGGGCTTCGACTAAATACTCAGCAAAGGGTCGGAATGCTTATGGCTGTGTGATACTTCAGTTTTTCGTTTTTTTCTTCTGTCAATATGGGGTGCTGTGTGTACATTGAGGGGGGAATAACTCAACTTAAATGATTTTAGCAAATGGCTACAATATAACAGAGTGAAAAATTTATATATATATATATATATATATATATATATATTATATATATATACACACACACACACACAGTGGGTATGGAAAGTATTCAGACCCCCTTAAATTTTGCAAGGTAAATGGCTGCAATATAACGAGTGATAAATTTAAGGGGATCTGAATACTTCCCATAGCCACTGTATGTGTGTGTGTGTGTGTGTGTGTGTGTGTGTGTGTCTGTTTGTGTTTGTAGGTATGGAAAGTTTTCAGACCCACTTAAATTATTTTAACAAATGGCTGCAATATAACAGAGTGAACAATTTAAGTTCATTTTTTCCTTCTCATTAATGTACACACAGCACCCCACATTGACAGAAAAAAAAAATGGAATTGTTGAAATCTTCTGGGTGTTTCCTGCTCCTTGAACGCTTGCAGCGAGACCCATTTCCACACATCCACTATTCACACACAGATGGAATTGTGAATATTACTCCGCGGCGGACTAATGTGCGGCCTGAGGTTCCGCCTGTGCTCTCGTAGTCACAGGAGTTGCCGAGACCAGAAAAATATTTCCGCCGCTTCTGCTGTTAACAAATCATTGTACTTTTACGCCGTTACAATGACCTAAATGTCGCTCGCTACTTTTATTGATCAATGATTGCTTATTTATCAACTATTTCATGCGCGAGACTTCGACTTCCGCATTGGGCTCTGTTTGCGTCATTCAATTTAAGCGCTAGTGACGTTCAAGGCTAGTTCACCAATCAAACGACGCAAGGAAGTCACATGACCTCACACGTCGTCTTCCATTGGGCTTCCCGGACATACGTATTCCCGCTAGATAAATGTTAGATATATTTTAGTAGTTATCATTTATTTGCTTAGCTTGCATTAGTATTTTGCATTAGTATTATGGACAATATTTAGATAGAAAGATGTCTCGCCTTCAAGAAGATGACTCAGCAACATTTGATGGAAGGGCGCCTTGACCAAGGACGTGATCGGATGTGGTCGGGGACGGGACGGGTGTCGTCCGGTCCTATGTTTTGTGTTGTGTCTTAATGCTTAGAACGTGATGTCTTGTAGAACCCTCCTATTTTCAAATAAATGTAGGAGCGACGGGGGAGATTGTTTAGAGCGTGTTGAGAGGCTGTAACCGGAACAATCTCCCATGCGCCCTCCTCATGAGTAAAATGACCAACGTCTTCATTCCTTTTGTGTTTATTCATTATAATGTTTGGTGAGATAAATCCAACAATAAGCCTGCCCCGCTGATCGTCGTGCGTACGTGGCGGCCCTGTTGGGAAGGTCGTCCTTACCATGAAGGCGACGGCGCGCTACTCGTGTTTACATTGCGACGAACAAAAACAACAGCTTCCGTGTATTATAGTATTTGTCTGGCACTGTCTGCCCAAACGGGGATATTTCAGCTCACTTCTAACTTTCGAAAACACCATGCAGTAAATTGCAGATGTTTTGACACACACACACACGCACTGCAACATCAGAATTTGTACATTGACATTTTGTATACTTTATTTGATTTGATTTTATTTTTTTAATTGATGTTCATGCTGTGGTTAAAAAAAAAAAAAAAAGTTACTCACTAATAATAATTTCAATGTGTACTTTTTAGCCTTACTCAAGTAATTTTTTGGAGGACTACTATATACATGAGTCACATTATTGTCAAGTAACACAGTACTCTTACTTGAGGACAATGTTTGGCTACTCTACCCACTCGACCCACCCCCCCCAGACCCTACCTAAAATGTTTTTTTTTTTTTTTTTTGAATTTTCGTTTTGTTTTTTTTGTCACCTTTTTCGTGCCTTTGGTGTTTGCATGTTTGTACTATATCTGCATAAATAACCTCGATGGTGTTACAAAAACATAAAATATGACTAAAAGCAGTGGAATAATAGCTGACGAAACAACTACAATTGTTCTGTATTTAGGATACTTATTAGGAAGCTTAATGAAATCAAGACATTTCTTTTGGACCATTTTAAGATCTTTTGAAAACACATGCTACACGATTGAGCATTTTTAAGCGGTACTTAAATGTATTGTATGTTTTGTGAGGCAACCCTATTTCAAACATCATACAACATGGCTTTACCCTTCAAAAGAAACGGCTTACAGCTAAGCACGCACAGTACAGCACACGAACACACACACATCATTCTCTCAACTTGGTTTCGGTAGAAAGGTGACATTTCTCTGCTGACTTTTTTTGTTGTTGTTTTTTGTTTTTTTGGGGGCTTGTCGCCTCTGCTGTCAGACGGTGAGAGCGCACGCCCTGAGCCACGTGTGCGCCCAAAGCCTGAGCTGCGGCGTTTGTCACGTCCCCCAGCTCTCCCTGTGCTCCCTGCTGTGGCACGCCTTCGCCCACCTCTCGCTGCCCGTCTTCACCTGCCCGCACTGCGCCCGCTGCTTCGTGGAGCGCCCCCTGCTGGACGCGCACGTGGCCGCGCACGCCGAGGAGCGAGAGGACATCCGAGCGGTTACGGTCGGGGGGGAAAGTTTTTCGGGAATTGAGGAGCCGGGTCGCTTCACCTCCTCCGCCTTCCTGCGCCGGCGCACCTCCGAGTCCTCGGGGGGCGGCGGAGGAGGAGGGCCCGGGGGTCTCGGCCGGTTAGACAAGCGCAAGGCCGAGCGGCCTCTGGCGCGTCGGCCCCCGTCTCCTTCGTCCCCGCGCGAGCTCGGAGGTCTCGTGGAGACGAGCGGCCCCGGGAGCGAAACGGGTCCAGACTTACCGGAGAAGTATTTCCACGCTTTGTGTTCCGGGGCCCTGACCGACGGGAGCGCGGGACAGGACGCGGCCCGCAGGAAATGGTACCGCTGTCGCTACTGCGGGAAGCGCTTTGCGCACTCGGGGGAGTTCACGTACCACCTGCGCATCCACACGGGGGAGAAGCCCTACCAGTGCAAGGTGTGTCTGCGCTTCTTCCGAGGCCGCTCCACCATCATCTGCCACCTCAAGACGCACGCCGGCGCGCTCATGTACCGCTGCACCCTGTGCGGCCTCTACTTCTCCACGCTGAAGATGATGTCGTCCCACGTGGAGCTCCACAAGGATCGGCTGCCGCCCGACTTCAACATCGAGCACACCTTCATGTACAACGACCGCTCCAAAGAAGCGCCGCCTCCCGCGGACGCCTGAGCGGCTTCTCCGACGCAAACCCCCCCCGCACGCAGAACGGGGCTTAGAAAAGATTGGGTATAACGAGCCACGCGATACTAAATTGTGGCCAGCGAGTAGCAACAAATATGGCTCCTCATTGGGTTTGCCTGCAAAAAATGCTCATTGATGGCCACAAAAATACTTACCTGTGGCCATGGATTAGGTATAACATGCTTTCAAAATACTGTTTTTGTGGCTACAGTACATAGAAGGGGTGTAAAATGCAAACCTTTGGCCACAAATGAAAGAATCCGCTTTAACACGCCCTCGAAATACTAGTTTGCTGCCACAATATTGATATAGGCTACACAAAATGCTCATTTATGGCCACAAGTTAGATTTATATCTTGTGCTTGAAGTACTATTTTGGGGCCACCATAGAGATATAATGCGCGCATAATATGTGGCTACTAATTATGTATAATGTGTGCTCAAAATGATCATTAATGCTTTCAAAAATACTTCTGTGTGGCCAAGAATTAGGTGTAACGTGCTCAAAAACCTTTTTTGTGGCTGCGAAATGTTAATTTGTACAGTGGGTACGGAAAGTATTCAGACCCCCTTCAATCTTTCACTCTTTGTCATTGCAGCCATGTGCTAAAATCATTTCATCATTCATCAATGATTTTTTTCCTCAATGTACACACAGGACTCCATATTGACAGAAAAAACCAATGATTTTGCTCTTTGCTCAGTATTTAGTCGAAGCCCCCTTTTGAGCTAATACAGCCATGATGTCACGAGTTTGTCACACCTGGATTTGGGGATCCTCTGTCATTCCTCCTTGCAGATCCTCTCCAGTTCTGGCAGGTTGGATGGTGAACGTTGGTGGGCAGCCATTTTCAGGTCTCTCCAGAGATGCTCAATCGGGTTTAAGTCAGGGCTCTGTTCTGAAGCCACTCCCTCGGTATTTTAGCTGTGTGCCTCGGCTCATTGTTGGAAGGTGAACCTTCGGCCCAGTTTGAGGTTGTGAGCACTGTGGAGAAGGTTTTCGTCCAGGATATCCCCGTACGTGGCCGCATTCATCTTTCCTTCAATTGAAACCGGCCGTCCTGTCCCTGCAGCTGAAAAATATGGGGTGCTGTGTGCACATTGAGGAAAAACATGAATTTGAATGATTTGAGCAAATGACTGCAATGTAACAAAGAGTGAAAACTTTGAGGGGGTCTGAAAACTTTCTGTACCCACTGTACAAGGTGTAACGTGTGCTCGACATACTAATTTGTGACCAAGAAATCCACTACTCAGAAAAAGTTTGAGATATTGGGCGTTTGGGTGAAATTTCAAGATGATCTTTTCTAAACTTCTGAAAGTACATGTCCAACTGTTGAATGTTTCAATACTTTTTGTACAAGAGCAGCTGAACGGCAAAATTGTTATGGCGTATGAATGGGACGAATACATTTCCCGGGTGGTCTTAATCACGCTGTTGACATTTGGACGGACATCTCCAGATGGAACAATTGATCGACGCAATGTCAACATTGCCGGGCTTCAATGGATGCTTTCACGCTGTCATCGGCAGGTTGCAGCAGAGACTGGAAGGGTCACGCATAAAAGTGGATCTCCTCGGGAATATTCAAGGACTGAAAACATGTCATCTGTTTTGCTCTTGACAGCCTCCACAAATGATTTTGCGCACGTGACTCAGCAGTCGGGTTTGATGAATGAACGTAGGCAATCATTCATCATTCCCGACTCCCAAATTTCGTGGACATTTTAGGGAACTATGTAGGAGGTCCACAAGTTCAACTGGCCAATCCGTCCAGATTTAGCATTTAGACAAGACTTTAATCTTAGGCAAATCTTGTCACGTTACTAATGTTATACACCTATGGCCACAAAATAGGCATAACGTGCGTACGAAATAGCAAATATTTGTGGGGTTGATGTCATTCCTGCAAACAAGTTGGACATGTGGGCAAGCAAATGGAGCGCACCTTCATCACAAACGTTGAGCGTGCTCCTCAGCAACCTGCCTCAAGATGAAAACGCTTCCTTTGCAATGGCCGCCTGTTCACAATGTCTTTGTAGCTCCTCGTCTAATCGGAAATAAATTGAATCTCGCCATCCCTGTCCATTACGTAGCTTTAGCCACGCGCACTCCATTTGCTTACCAAACTGTGCAGGATGGAGCCGCAATACTTGGTGGCCACAATTTAGTGTTAAGTGAGACCCTTATATTTTATATATATATATATATATATATATGCGCAATATTTTTTGGGTATAATCGCGCTCATGCTCAAAGTAAAGAGGTCAGTTAACAAATATATTGTGGTGACGAAATACTAATTTGTGGCCACCTAGTTCAAATTGTTGTCACATGTTAATTTGTGGTCACGATTTATATTTTTTATATTGTGTGTGGGGGGAAGAAAATACTGATTTATGGGTTGAATAACTTCGAGGACTGGGTAAGGAAATGGAGCGCACCTTCTGGAGAAACCGCAATACGAGAGCTCCTCTACTTTGTCGCTCTAGAGGAATGATATTGTTTTTCATTTATATGTTTTGTGTGTGTGTTATACCTAGTACATGGCCACAAATTTGCATGTTTTGTTTACATTTTGCGCACATTATATATTTTCCTCCCCCACCACAATTCGTCAAATGGAAAAGACAAAACTGTCAAAGCAGAATGCCGCCCGATGCATATCATATAGGGGCGGCTGTGGTGAGCTCAGTAGGGTTAGTTAAAGCGGGTCACTGGTTCAAATCCCGACTCCGCATGTCAAAGTGTACTTGGGAAAGACACTGTACAGTGGGTACGGAAAGTTTTCAGACCCCCTTAAAATTTTCAGTCTTTGTTATATTGCAGCCATTTGTTAAAATCATTTAAGTTCATTTTTTGTCCTCATTAATGTACACACAGCACCCCATATTGAGAGAACAAAAAACGGAATTGTTGACATTTTTGCTGATTTATTCAAAAAGAAAAACTGAAATATCACACAGCCGTAAGTATTCAGAACCTTTGCTATGACACTCGTATAGTTACGAACTCGGGTGCTGTCCATTTCTTCTGATCATCCTTGAGCTGGTTCTACACCAGAGGTGGGCAAACCTTTTGGCTCAGGGGCAACATTGACTTTAAAAATGTGTCAGGCAGGCCAAGCCAGGACCAGATGCTTACATAAAAAAATAAAATAAAAAAAAAGGCATTGTCGTGTTAATACTTAAGATTTACTTTTAATGGGAACAGGGTTGTTTTGTTGATCACCTTTTTTTTGCCAGTGCATCAAAGTCTGGTATTAGTTTTATTGTGGCAATTCTCAGAACGCATTTGAGGTTTCATCACTCAGCTGGGGTCTGTAGGATGTTTTGTTGGTGTTCCTCACACTAAAAGTCTGTTGACGCACACATGTAGCGCCAAACACCACCGGGATCCTCTGTGCCATCTTCCGGATTTTTGGAAATGGGTCTGCGCTTCACGAAGCTTAAAACTCATCCGGTTTGAGGGTTGAACTTCTCTTTGAAGACAGTGTCACATTGGAGATCAATCAGTTCCATCTGCAGCTCCCGTGGTGCTGTTTCAGGGTCTTGCGTGACTGAATCTGGGATGGCAGTTTGTCAGATAAAGCTGTTTTGCTGAGCCGGCAAGCTCGATTTCAACCGCTGAACCATCAGTTCCTGCGTTGATTGGCTGTTAGCATAATCAGCACGCTTGGGAGAAAGGTGACGGCTGATGTTATATTCCTCTAAAAAAAATTCTTAACAAATTAGACATACAGCCTTTGACCAGACTTCAGTTCAAAATTATTTAGTAGTCTATTCTATATTAAACACTCGGTACTCACTGTCGACTTTTCTTTTCTTTGGCTCACACGTGGTTGAAGAAGGGTTCAGAGCAGTAGCAGAGTAAAAACAGATCAGCCAAAGTCAAGTCAATGTATCACTGTACCTACTGCGCCACCTGGTGGAACCACTGGGCATTTCAGGACAACCTGGTGGAACCACTTAGCATTACACGACAATGTCAAATGAATGCAGTCATGATTTTGATATGATTTGGGCGATTCTGTACCAATCTTTGGTGGGCCAGATTGAAATGATCAACGGGCCGGCTTTGGCCCGGGGCCAGGAGTTTGCCCACCCCTGTTCTACACCTTCATTGGAGTCCAGCTGTGTTTGATTATACTGATTGGATTTGAGTAGGAAAGCCACACACCTGTCTATATAAGACCTTACAGCTCACAGTGCATATCAGAGCAAAAGAGAATCATGAGGTCAAAGGAACTGCCCGAAGAGCTCAGAGACAGAATTGTGGCAAGGCACCGATCTGGCCAAGGTTACAAAACGATTTCTGTTGCACTTAAGGTTCCTAAGAGCAGAGTGGCCTCCATAATCCTTAAATGGAAGACATTTGGGAATACCAGAAACCTTCCTAGAGGTGGCCGTCCGGCCAAACAGAGCAATCGGGGTAGAAGAGCCTTAGGTGAGAGAGGTCAAGAAGAACCCAAAGATCACTGTGGCTGAGCTCCGGAGATGCAGTCGGGAGACGGGAGAAAGTTCTAGAAAGTCATCCTTCACTGCAGCCCTCCACCAGTCGGGGCTTTATGGCAGAGTGGCCCGACGGAAGCCTCTCCTCAGTGCAAGACACATGAAAGCCCTCATGGAGTTTGCTAGAAAACACCTGAAGGACTCCCAGATGGTGAGAAATAAGATTCTCTGGTGTGATGAGACCAAGGTAGAACTTTCTGGCCTTAATTCTAAGTGCCGTGTGTGGAGAAACCCAGGCACTGCTCATCACCTGTCCAATGCAGTCCGAACAGTGAAGTGTGGTGGCGGCAGCATCATGCTGTGGAGGTGTTTTTCAGCTGCGGGGACAGGACGACCGGTTGCAATGGAAGGAAAGACGAATGCGGCCAAGTACAGGGATCTCCTGGACCAAAAGTGCTCGGAGCATCAGACTGGGCCGAAGGTTCAAGCACACAGCTAAAATACCGAAGGAGTGGCTTCAGAACAACTCCGTGACTGTTCTCGAATGGCCCAGCCAGAGCCCTGACTTAAACCCAATTGAGCATCTCTGGAAATGGCTGCCCACCAACGTTCACCATCCAACCTGACAGAACTGGAGAGGAATTGCAAGGAGGAATGGCAAAGATCCCCAAATCCAGGTGTGAAAAACGTGTTGCATCATTCCCAAAAAGACTCATGGCTGTGTTAGCTCAAAAGGGGGCTTCGACTAAATACTCAGCAAAGGGTCGGAATACTTACGGCTGTGTGATATTTCAGTTTTTCTTTCTTCATAAATCTGTCAAAATGTCAACAATCCCATTTTTTTTCTGTCAAATGAATGGAAAAAATGAACTTCAATTATTTTAGCAAATGGCTGCAATATAGAAAAAAAAAAAGAGTGAACAATTGAAGGGGGTCTGAATACTTTCTGTACCCACAATATGAATGTGTGTGAGAGGGTGAATGCGTGGCTTTGTGAAGCGGTTCGGGCACTGTGATGGTGTTGATAAAGCCCTATAGAATTTACAGTTGACCGTCTACGCACCAGTCAGGATAAACGTCCCCAGATTATGAAGGCATGCGTCCCAAAGGAGGCTTGCAAAACGGGGGGGAATGAGAACGTTTTCACAGGAATTGTGGGGAATTCATGGAAAGGTATCACATTCAAGCACATCTACACAGATTTAGTTTTGTCATAAGCAGACAATTCAAAATGGAGGGCTCTCCATATCCACATGCGAGGCCATTAAAAGTGCCTATTTTTTGAATTTGATTTTTTTTTAAGTTGGGCCACTCCAAAGTCGAGGTATTACGAGCACGGAATGTTCTTGTTTTCGTCAGGATTTCGTTATTTACATTTGCTTCTACAAGCCAGCCTTCAGTGTTGTATATTGCTGCTTTAGTTCGGTGTTGAACTTTTGTCCAACGAGTTCCCGGAATTTTGCAACCCTCCTCCGAAGAATGAAAAACGCTCTCTGAATGTGTCATGTTGGCTTTGTAATTAGTCTTACCTCATATTTATGATACTGTGACTTTGTACGCCTTTATACATTGTCTTTTCTCTTTGTAAATTCCTTTTTATTGACAAGAATACAACAGATGCACCAAGGACGTTGCGTCGACCACTCACCGTTGTACGGTCAACTCTTCCTCTCTCTATCGGTTCAACTGTCAAGTGTGACAAATTCCACATGGAAGTGACATAAAAAAATAACCTGCAAAATCCTTGGTAGAAGAACACTTATTTTTTGGAGGCCTAAAAAGTGAAGAAAACCGCTCTGGTTTCCCAGCGTGTGTGGAGTTTTTATTTAGTTTTTTTAAGCTCAAGTCGAGAAGCGGCAAAGTCACCCAAATTTACGGATTACATAAGAATAAAAAACGTTACAGGATGGACAGGAGAGCTGGAGCGTCCGTGTACTTTGCGGCCATTGATTTTTCCTTCTGATGAAGGAAAAGAAAAAAATGGGAAACGACTATTTTCATTTCTTGTTTTGATGTACGTAAACAAAACACGGCAATGGTAGTCATCACCCGTTTCTTGTTTGGAAATTGAAACGCGAAAAGGAGCCTTTCAATTCTATTCTATTGTTTGTTAGATGTGGCGGAGTCATGCCAGCCAATCGCACGCATGTCACACTTACGGCAAATGTTGTGTTCAATTAACCATAGCGTCAGTGTTGGGAAGATGACTTTGGAAAGTTATCGTTTTGAAATTGTCATAAGAGTAGAAGTGTAACGATTTCAAACACTTTCTCAAAGTAATTTAAGTACATTTTGATTACTTTTCTTAATTTTAAATGAAGGCATCAACAGGACCCTTGGATAAATGGTCGAAAAGCCCATGTTATTTGATGTGTTAAAAAGTGCGACTATGAGTCTAACCTTTACAAAATCTGAGACAAAATAATAGATGGCGTTTCGACGTCATACTTGGAAAAGTGTGTCGCGTTTGAGATAATGGCACATGATTAGAGAGAGCCAATCAGAGGCGTCTGCTTCAGACGGAGGAAGTGATATAGAAAACATCAAAACATAACATGACCATTATAGTATAACATGAAAATTCTTTTTAATATCCATCTGCATTCATCTCTCCAGAGATGTGTGGCATTCTTTGATAGTGTAAAATGTTGATTGAACGATGACACTAAATTCATTCCTCATTCCAGTGTGCCTTACCTGGATCTATGCATTTCAACAGTACTTATCCTGTTGAGGGTCGCAGGGTTTTGGCTCGGGCAAAAGGCAGACAACACCCCGAACTGGTCGCCGGTCAGTCGCAGGGCACGTACTGTAGAAAGCATCACCGAGGGGGAACCCGACCCACGCTGGCTGCGCTGAAGTCAGGCGAAGGTACCACTACACCGTCAGTAACTGGAAGGAAAACATCCATCCATCCATCCATTTTTTGAGCCGCTTCTCCTCGCTCGGATCGCGGTCCTGCCGGAGCCTATCCCAGCTATCATCGGGCAGGAGGCGGGGTACACCCTGAACTGGTTGCCAGCCAATCGCACATACAAACAAACAACCATTCGCGCTCACTTTCACACCTATGGGCAATTTAGTGGGAGGAAAGCGGAGTGCCCGGAGAAAACCCACGCAGGCACGAGGAGAACATGCAAACTCCACACAGGCGGGGCCGGGGATGGAACCCGGGTCCTCAGAACCGTGAGGCTGACGCTCTAACCAGTCGGCCGCCGTGCCGCCGGAAGGAAAACAGTATATTTGAAATAGTTACTATTTCAGGATGACTTTTAAAAAAAAACATTTATCAAACCTCTTTTGTAGAATGCAGCCCTATGGGGGCCACAAGCCAGTGCAAACTGTAGGCCGGTCCCAAGCCCGGATAAATGCAGACGGTTGCGTCAGGAAGGGCATCCGGCTTCAAACTTTGCCAAATAAATATGAGCGTTCATCCAAAGAATTCCATACTGGATCGGGCGTGGACAGGGTTAACAACGTCTGCCACCGGCGCCGTCAAGCTGCTGGGCACCGGTGAAAATTCAGCTACTGTGGGTCGAAGTTGAAGAAGAAGAAGAAGCGGTTGAAAGCGGATTCTTCGGCAGAAAGAGAAGCGGAAAGCACAGAGCCTAGAACTGAATGTGGGGACTTTGAATGTTGGGACTGTGACAGGAAAATCTCGGCAGTTGCTTGACATGATGATTAGGAGAAAGGTTGATATTGTGTGTCCAGGAGACCAGGTGGAAAGGCAGTAAGGGTAGAAGTTTAGGGGCGGGGTTTCAATTATTTGACCATGGTGTAGATGGGAAGAGAAATGCAGTAGGGTTTATTTTAAAAGAAGAGTTGGCTAAGAATGTCTTGGAGGTGAAAAGAGTTTCAGATCGAGTGATGAGGCTGAAACTTGAAATTGAGGGTGTTAGTATAATGTGATTAGTGGCTATTCCCCACGGGTAGGATGTGACCTTGAGGTGAAAGCGAAATTCTGGAAGTAGTTTTGAGCATCCCAGACAGAGAGAGAGTCGTGAATGGACATGTTGGTGAAGGAAACGGGTGATGAAGAAGAGGCAGGAACATAAAGTGACCTACAAGAGCGGGGGTAGAAGCACGCTGGTGGATTACATCTTGTGTAGACGATGTCATCTGAAGGAAGTTACCGACTGTAAGGTAGTGGTAGGGGAGAGTGTGGCTAGACAGCATAGGATGGTGGTGTGTAAAATGACTCTGGTGGTGGGGCGGAAGATTAGCAAGACAAAGGCAGAGAAGAGAACCACGTGGTGGAAGCTGAGACAGGACGAGAGTTGTGCAGCTTTTCGTGAAAAGAGGTGAGACAGGCTCTCGGTGGACAGGAGGAGCTTCCAGAAGACTGGAACACTACAGCTAAGGTAATCAGAGAGAGAGAGAGAGAGAGAGTACTTGTTGAATCTTCTGGCAGGAAGGGAGAGAAGGAGACTTGGTGGTGGAACCTCACAGTACAGGAAATCATACAAGGAAAGAGGTTAGCTAGGAAGAAGTGGGACACTGAGAGGACTGAGGAGAGGCGAAAGGAATACATTGAGATGCGACACAGGGCAAAGGTAGAAGTGGCAAAGGCCAAACAAGAGGCATATGATGACATGTAGGCCTGGTTGGACACTAAAGAAGGAGAAAAGGATCTATACAGGTTGGCCAGACATAGACCCCGACTGGACCATCCGCCAACATCCCCCGGACCCACGGCTGTGGTGTCCTTGAGCAAGACACTGATACTCTCGAAATGCTCCCCGGGCGCGTCAGCTGCCCCCTGCTCCAGTGTGTTCCATTAACGTGTATGTGTTCACTGTGATGGGTAAAATGCAGAGACCAAATTTCGTGTGCATGCATGCATGTTCATGACAATAAAAGATGATTCTTCTTCTTCTTAGGGATAGAGATGGAAATGTGTTGATTGGTGCCAGTAGTGTGCTGGATAGATGGAAATAATACTTTGAGGAGTTGATGAATTGGGATAATTGGAGAGAAGGATGTGTAGAATAGTCAAGTGTGGTGGACCAGGAAGTGGCAATGATTAGTAAGGGGGAAGTTAGAAAGGCATTAAAGAGGACGAAAAATGGAAAGGCAGTTGGTCCTGATGACATTCCTGTGGCGGTATGGAAGCATCTAGGAGAGGTGGCTGTGGAGTTTTTGACCAGCTTGTTCAATAGAATTCTAGCACGTGAGAAGATGCCTGAGGAATGGAGTAAAAGTGCACTGGTGCCCATTTTTAAGAACAAGGGTGATGTGCAGAGCTGTGGGAACTAGAGAGGAATAAAGTGGATGAGCCACACAATGAAGTTATGGGAAAGAGTCGTGGAGGCTCGACTCAGGACAGAAGTGAATATTGGCGAGCAACAGTATGGTTTCATGCCTAGAAAGAGTACCACAGATGCATTATTTGCCTTAAGGGTATTGATGGAGAAGGACAGAGAAGGTCAGAAGGAGCTACATTGTGTCTCTGTAGATCTAGACAAAGCCTATGACAGAGTACCCAGAGAGGAACTGTGATACTGCATGCGGAAGTCTGGAGTGGCAGAGAAGTATGTTAGAATAATACAGGACATGCACGAGGCCAGCAGAACAGCGGTGAGGTGTGCTGGAGGTGTGACAGACGAATTTAAGGTGGACGTGGGACTGCATCAGGGATCAGCCCTGAGCCCCTTCCTGTTTGCAGTGGTGATGGATAAGCTGACAGATGAGGTTAGACTGGAATCCCTGTGGACCATGATGTTCATAGATGACATTGTGATCTCCAGTGAAAGCAGGGATCAGGTGGAGGAACAGTTAGAAAGGTGGAGGCATGCACTGGAAAGGAGAGGAATGAAAATTAGTTGAAGTAAGACAGAATATAACAGAAATATGTGCATGAATAAGAGGGGTGGTGGGGGAAGAGTGAGGCTGCAGGGAGAAGAGGTAGCAAGGGTGGAGGACTTGAAATACTTGGTGTCAACTGTCCAGAGCAATGGTGAGTGTGGTCAGGAAGTGAAGAAACAAGTCCAATCAGGTTGGAACGGGTGGAGGAAGGTGTCAGGTGTGAGTCTCTGCTAGGATGAAGGGCAAAGTTTATGAAACAGTGGTGAGGCCAGCCATGATGGACGGATTAGAGACAGTGGCGCTGAACAGACGACAGGAAGCAGAGATGGAGGTGGCGGAAATGAAGAAATGGAAAAGGTTGACGCGTTGTGGCGACACCTAAAGGGAAAAGAAGAAGCTCAAACCTCTTTTGTTGTAGACCGAGAATGGTGTCGTGCAGTGATTCTCAACTGGTGGGTCATGGATTTTTTATGGGCGGACAGATAGGAAACAAATATAGGGGGTCCTTGGTTCATGACGACACCGCCATATGACAGAAATACTCTATTCAGTGTAATTATGACTTCATGAATTATGACTGCTGTGTTTAATATATGATATAGTGCACATATTTTCAAAGGCAATTTTTGAACAATACATTTTCTTTATTGTTCTTGAATGATATGAAGTTGGGTCACGACTTAGCTGCAATAGAAAAATGTGGGAACCACTGGTCTAGTGTTCTGCAGAACTGGACTGGTCTTGCGATATCGAAAGTATTTTTTTTTTTTTTTTTTAGTATTTGAACCCCGGTCCTCAGAACTGTGAGGCGGACATTCTAACCAGTCGGCCACCGTTTCACGCCTCAAATCATTTCAATTTATCTCAAGGTTAACACTAACTTTGACAGCCCTAATTATTTTCAAGATTTGTTTTAAATCAGCGGTAATGACAGCAAAATATGCATATTTCAGGGGACTTTTATTTTGAGATGCAACGTCAGATTTGGATGTGACCTCTTTTGGCGGAAACCTGGTGTGGTCTAGTGTGCCCCAGAACTGGACCGGTGTTGCGATCCTATGGATGCAGATTACAAATAAACTTTTCTTTTTTTTTAATGCATCTCAATATTCAAATTAACCTTGCTGATTGCAATCCTGGCACAGTTTACTTTCTCTCAGAAGTAGACTGGGTTATAACAGAGAGCTTATTTTATCGAATTATTTGAAATCCGAAGCATTGACGTTCCTGTAGCCCTCTAATTGGTCGGCTTTTATTTTGAAGATGGCTCCTTGTTGCCAGCTTATTACCGTAATGCCTTGTGTGAACAAAATTAGGGGCGGCTGGCTTGACTTCCTTTTTACCAGTGGAGGCTGGCTTGACCGCAGTTATCAACTGAGGATGGAATTTGTCTTTAAATAATACACATCTCTGGTGACAACTGTGTGTTTTATTGAAAGTTTGAAGGTTTTTATCATGTTATTAGATACATCATGATTGGGTAAAGATTTGGTGGTAGAACCACAGTAGCACTTTTTCCTGCTAAAACAGCACATTTGACTTGAATGAACCTGGTTTGTATTTAAACAAGCCTCTTCATCATGCTGTTCACATTTTGACATCGCAATGCCATAGATTTCTGGTGCACATTGTACTTAATTCGCAGCCACAAATTAGCCCACAAAATGCTAAATGGAGTAGGGTTAGCGTGTGCTGAAAATGAAATACAAAATTGTGGCCATTACAAATACACATTTTTGGCAACGAAAATGCTATTTTGGGGCCATGAATCAGGTGCAGCGTTCGCTCAAAACACTTCTGTGGCCACAAAATAATAAATTGTGGCTGCAAGACATTAACGATATAATACAAAATAATAATGGCTACGAAATGGGTATCATGTGCACATGGAATACTAATTGGTGCTGTTGATCAATTGTTAGGTGTCGTCTTGGTCTCAAGATGTCAAAATGTAAAAAGGATGAGACGGGAAGGTCATCGATGGATTCATGAATTGAGCACCTGTTGGGAATTATGCCATCCAACTCTTTGATGTCGAACAGCAAAACGTTGTGACACATTAAATACTTGCACATGTGCAGTCAACGATTTAGGGAAGGTATGTTCAACTCTTCTTGAATAAGTGGGCCCAGTAAGCGTTGTCGGGGTTGGTTCCCCCCAAAATGAAAATGATGAAAAAAAGGCTCGAATCTGCGGGTGTATGCGCGAGGGTCGACTGTTGCGCCTTTTTAGTTTCATCCTAAAATTTCAGTCAAAAGCCCAATGTTTTGTATTTCGTGGCCACAAATGAGCGTTCGGCATGCCAGTTCTATCTATATTGTGGCCACGTGTCATGTCTGGGGCTTTGTATGCTTACACTAAGTGGGAGCAGAGTTGACCTAACAAACCTCGAGCTGTGCAGAAGAAGATAACGAGGGAATCAATCAGTAAGGTAGTACACTTGTTTGAACAGCCACCGAAGAAACAAGTGTCAACTGGTGAGGTTTCTGGATTTTCCATCAAGAGCTGACATCAGACTGGCTGGTGCTGGCATGACTCGACTTGCAGCGTGTGCCCTTGTCGCCTCCTCCTCCTCCTCCGTTGGGCCCGGTCCCCGCCACCGCCTCAGCGGGTAAGCGGCTGACCACAGCGTTGATCAGGTTGTCGCGGAAGCTCTTGCTCAGGAAGTTGTAGAGGACGGGGTTGGCCACGCAGTGAAAGAGTGACAGGCTCTGCACCACGCTGAAGGAGAAGTAGACAAATTCCACCACATTGCAGCTGAACAGCTCGGGCAAGAGGTCGCCCACGATCATCAGCGTCACGACCAAGTGGTACGGCAGCCAGCACACGACGAACACCAGCGAGTATATGTGGACCAACCACACGTCCCGCCGGCCCTGCACGTCGGGCGCCGTTCGGATAGTGCGGGCGATCAGCACGTTGCAGGTGATGATGACCGAGGCGGGCCCCAGGAACTGGAAAATCAGGCACAGTAAGGCCACGGACACGAACCACTCGGTGTAGCTGCCCTCGGGAAGCATGTAGCAGCCCGGCTCGTCCCATTCCAGAAGATCCACGTGCATGTTCTCCAGCAGGGCCAGGAACAGGGAGAGCAGCCACATGCCTCCGCAGAGCGCCCAGCGCCGCCGGCCCGCCGCCGGGAACAAGGCTGGCGACGACGGCCTGGTGAGCGATAGGTAGCGCTCCAAGGTCATGGCGGCCAGAAACAAGGAGCTGCTGTAGAAGTTGACTCCATAGATGAGACTGGTGAGCTTGCAGAGGAAGCGGCCCCACAGCCACACCCGGTCCACGGTCACCTCCATCATGAAGAAGGGCAGCACGCCGATCACCATCAGGTCCGACAGGCTGACGTTGAGCACGCAGAAGAGGACCCCGTTGGCCGAGTGGCGGCGTCGCCAGTTGACCCACACCACCAGCGTGTTCTCCAGCAGCCCCGCCACGAACACGAACAGGTAGAGCAGGAAGAGGCAGATGCGCCGGTACTCGGCGTCCAGCTCGATGGTGCACTCATAGACGAACCACGGCGTGTCGTTGGCGAGACGATGAGAGTGGTTGTGCTCGGAGGCGCTCATTTTCTGTGGCGGACAGCAGAGGGAACAGCATATGTATGTGCGAAACAATTACCAGACCGCTGCCAGATTAGCCATTTATGTCTACAAATCCGTTACAAGCCGTTATCAGATTCTCACCGCATGATAACCGTAAGCAAACATTGTAATTACAGCTCTACAATGTACTATTTTGAAATGTTTGGGTAACTAACTTCTTTTTCATTGAATGCTCTCCGGAGGCAGATTAGTGAAGGTCAAAAACAAACAAAAAAACCCCATCGTTTTTTCAACTATAATTCAAATGCAGTACGGGAAATTGGTAGCTCGCTTCTCTCCACTTTGTGAAGCAACGTCAGAACGGACACAAGCTGATGTTAGCCGTGCTAGTTATCTCGTTGTATGCCTCGGTAATGAATCTCGCAGATGTCATTCGTGCATTCATCTTCCGTTCCGCTTATTCTCACGCGGGTCGCGGGCTCTCGCAGATTTATTTCACCAATTGTAGACGCCATAGATACGACTAGATAAATAGGACATACGGTTGATAGCAACTACATTCACATGGCAGAAGGCTACTCCAGCTGACTCGTGCCGTCTGGTGGTTGAGGTGGTGTGCCACCAGGAAGAAGTGGTCAGGTCTTCCAGAGCAGTCGCAAGGCTGCTGGATGAGGTGGGATGGTCTGGAGAAGAGGAAGATCACTTGGAGTGACCTGTGGAACATGGAGTATAATATGCTGAGCCATGTATGATGTCCTGCCCTCTCCAACCAACCTACATCTCTGGTTTGAAGATGATCCAGCCTGTCCCCACTGTCTCGCCCCAGCTACCTTGAAACACATACTGGTGGGTTGCAAGACCAGCCTTACGCAGGGTACACCTGGTGCCACAACCAGGTGCTGAAGTGCCTGGCTGCTGCACTGAAGCGTAAGGAGAAGCACCAACGCCATTCCCCTGGAAGCCCAGACTACCTTACAACAACCGACATCCTTCGTCCGGGGAGAGGAAAAACGGCCGACCAACCGATCGCATCTAGACTCCTGCCCACTAGATGCAGATGCGGGACTAGGAAATGCAGGTAGACTTGAGCAAGAGGCTCACCTTCCCACCCAAAATCGCCATCGACCAACCTGCGCCCAGACCTGGTCCTTTGGTCCAAATCCTGCCGACGTGTCTTCCTCGTGGAGCTGACAGTCCCCTGGGAGGAAGCCATCGATTGAGGCATTTGAAAGGAAATGGTTGAGATACGCAAACTTGGTTGCCGAAGCAGAGGACCAGGAAGGGCAAGTATATGTGAGGCCAGTGGAGGTGGCCTGAAGGTAGTAGTTAGTAGCCTTGTGGTTCCACCACAAGGCTACTAAAAGAGGTTGGAATCAGAGGACAGGCTCAGCAGAAGACCATCTAAGAGCTCGCAGTTGTTGCCGAAAGAGGCAGTCACTGGCCGTGGCTGAAGCGGAAGGAGACGGTTTGGGCTGCAAAGTGATCTCAGGGAGCCTCCGGTGCGACACACATCCAGGTCTGATCAGCCTGTGGTGGGCCAGCCCCGGTGAGGGTGTATTGTGATGAAAGGCCCAAACACCCAACTGATAATGTCGTACTGGAGGCACCAGGTGGTCTTCCCTCAATCCCGCCCCACCCAAGAGGACGTCTCCATCAACAGCATTATGCTGATCTATTAAGCGATTTTAACATCTAGTCCTAGAAAAGGACTTGCAAATCATTGAACTCGTTTTTAACTTAATTGGGGTTCGTACAATCAAACACGTTAGGTCGCCGGTAGCGATACGCACGGCTTCTTTACAAAAAATAAAAATGCAATCCAGGATAGTACATTTTCTTTGTTTTCATGCACACTTTACTTTTTATGAGAAGGTCTGTTGTATTTACCTTTTCAGTACAATAATTTGCTCTTAATATTTACCATTTTTTAATGTGCAATTCATCTTGGTATTCATTTCTTATAGTGTTAATTAATGGTGTAACGATTCATTCATTATATCTATGTATCAATTTATATTCCTTCGATCTGTGCTCGGCATATCGATTGAAATCGTATTAAAAGGTCATCGATTCTATCGATACTCGGAAATAACGCACTGCATTGAAGCACGGCAGGCTTTATGTGGAGGTGTGTATGTGTTGTATTCCCAAGAAAAATGCTTGTAATTCCATTCACTTTGCTTGATTTTTCAGTTGGCACACAGCAGTTAGCACTGTCGTGGCTATGTTCTTCTTTGTCCATTTCCTTTTCTGTGCCCCGCATCTAGTCACTCCTTTCCGTAGTGCCCCTAGGGGTTGGAGGAGACACCACAGTACGTGTGTGTGTGTGTGTGTGTGTGTGTGTGTTTTTTTTAAGCACTTTTATTGACGTTTAAGATATCAGTCTGTCTGGTGGATGGCAGATGAAAAGGAGGCTAACGAGAAATGATCATTTAGGATGCGTGTGTGTGACTTGCGGCAAATGGCCATGCACTCTGTGAAGCCTTTCAAGTTGCTTAGCTTAGCTTGCTAGCCGCTAACAACGACAACAGAGTTCCCTCGAGGGGAAATTTGGGCAAACGAGAGGAAAACCAGTGACAACGTCAACGACCGGACGCTGTTGTAGGCTCACGTTTGTGCTTCAAACAGCGGGTTTGTTCATTTATTTACCTCGCAATGTTTTATTAACACTTTTCCTGAAGGTTTCCTCTTGGAAACCTCACAGCGCTTCGTTTCTAGCCATTACTATTTAACTGTTTAGAACCGGATTCTCAAATGTACACTGGAGACATTTTTCCAAGGACTGAACTTTTGGCTCAAAAGTTACTGAATCGATTTCCAGCCACTGAATCGTTTCGGACGGAATCGTTCTAAATGAACCAATGTCATTCATGAAACGAATCGGCAATCGTGAAACAAATCGAATCGTTGCTAAAATGAATCGTAACACCCCTAATGTTAATGTTTGAGTTGTGCGTAAAATTATAATAATAATCAGGCTTGGGGAGTAAACATATAATCAGATTACAGGAACATTTAGGGTACAGGACAGGTTCAACAAAAATAAAGGTACATTTATTAAAAATTGGGATTTTGCAGTGGATTTTCCAATTCGAATACGGCGAGAGGCTGGTTGTTGAATTGGAGCCCCGACCTTTTGCAGCGTAAGAAGCATATCATTGAATCCTAAGTGTGTGCGTGTGTGTCAGTGAGTCGAGGGGTTAAGCTATCACTAACTGCAAAGGTTGCCTTCACAAGTTGAATTAGTCCCCTTTTTATTCCCGTTTCACTCAGTATAACACACACTGCGTCATGTGGCTCGGTTTTCCAAACTTTATGAAGCGAGGCAGCACGCTGACCAAGAGGTTAGCACGTCTGTCTCACGGTTCGGAGGTTTTGGATTTGCTCGCTGTTCCAAAAACATGCACGTTAAACAATTACAGAACAAGACTGAAAATATATGTCATTATATTTGATTGAGATTGGATTTCTTTTCTCCTGTTTGGTGTAGGAGTAATCCCAAAGTCATCAAGTGACATTACTCAAATATTGTGCTACTTGGATTGCATTTTTTAATAACTAGCAAGTAACTGTACTTGTAGTAACTAACTGTAACTGTAGTAACTGTATCGCAATACATTTTGAAAGTAACCCTCCAAACCCTGATGATGATCATGAAAAAAAACCCAAAATGTCTCTATTTTGCTGAAAACTACATGACTATTTAAATTTGGGTTATTACGGTGGTCCTTGGAGCGGAAGGAATTTTTGAAAAAGTTGGTCAACCATTGATTCAGGTTTTGTTTCCCCCGTATAATTGCAATGCAAAAATACACGTTTTCTAGAGCTGTATGTGTGCAGCGGCACGGCGGCCGACCGGTGAGCACGTCTGCCTCACAGTTCTGAGGACCCGGGTTCGATCCCCGGCCCCGCCTGTGTGGAGTTTGCATGTTCTCCCCCCGTGCCCGCGTGGCTTTTCTCCGGGCACTCCGCTTTCCTCCCAGATCCCCAAAACATGCGCGGTCGTTCGATTGAAGACTCTAAATTGTCCGTAGGTGTCAATGGTTGTTTGTTTCGGTGTGCCCTGCGATTGGCTGGTTCAGGGTGTACCGGGGCCTCTCGCCCGAAGATAGCTGGGATAGGCTTCGGCACGCCCTTGTGAGGATAAAGCGCTACAGAAAATGGATGGATGGACGGATGCGGGCGAGTAAAAGGCGACTTAAGTCGTAAGTGTCAAGTTTCAAGTTGCATCCATTCCCTCTCAGCCGCCTCCGGGCGAGAGGCGGTACACCCGAGACTGCTCGGCAGCCAATCGCGGGGCACGTAGATACACACTCGCGTTCACGTCGAAGGACGAATTGGAGTGTTTCTCCAAGCTAAGATGTATGTTTTTGGGAGGAATGACCCGGAGAAAAGCTACGTAAGCACAGGGGCGTGGGTGGCTTTTACCCGGCACAAGGAGCCCGGAGCCCAAATTCAAACGCGAATGTCAGTAAAGCGGACACGAGACGAACGGCGGGCTTACCTGGTCCCGATGCGTTTGCGCCGACGATATCGACGGACGTCTGAGCTGTCTGCCAGACCCGCTCTGTGTACACGCTACCCCGCTCCCCTCCCGGTGAGCGTGTACACGCGCGCACACGCGCCGCTGTAACAGGACATCCTGCCTGTGTAAGTGGCAAAGCGGTGGATCCGGAGATGCGCTCAGCTCAACTTGACCGTTCGGAAGACGGAAAGCTGACTGCTGTGGAACATGATGGCTGTGTGGTGCCGTGATCAACGATAAACGGGACATTTCTTCATTGTGGACTGGATCACGGTGTTCCCCGACATTGAATGACAGTGGACCCCGCTATTTGTGGGGAATAGTCAAAATCCGCGGATAATTGAGGCCCATTAAAATTTTGAAGCCAAACATACTTCAGTAAGCATGGACAGACTGCCAATAAATAAGCTTTTGCTGGCGGTGTGGTTCTCTTCCCCCCCCCCCCCCCCCCCCCCCCCCCCCCTGAAAAAAAGAGGAAGAAAATTGCTTTGTTCGTTTGTATGAATGGCAACAGTTTAATTGCACTTAATTGTCCTATGCGATCGAAGTTGCCCACTTGACATCTTGGTCAAATGTGGGACTGTGAAGCCCTTTGTCACTCTTTTGTGATTCAGGGTTCTACAAATAAACTCGACTTGACCTTGCTTTGACTGGCGGACGAGCATTCGCCGTAATCGTTCCGGCTGTCATAGATGGGACAGGAATATTTGCAACGGCGGGAAGCACAATGACCCTTGTTCTGGCAACTTTGCGGTAAACGTCCGAGTCGGAAAGCTCCCCGTGAGCTCGCGCCTCGCGACGTCTCTGACCTCCTCCTCCCCGTTGCGCAAATCTCGGCCTTTCGTCCGTCCGCCGCACAAAGTGCAACTGGAAAGGGGACCGTGCGTTTGCATTCTTCGCCCAATTCTGTGGAGCCGTCTTCCACGATCTGTTCCACAATGCCTAAAAACCCGTTGCCGCGACATCCCGTTTGTTCCCTTGCCCTGTTTGTATTATTTGATTCGAGTTGCTTTCTCGTCTGCGTGTTTTTCTGTGTCAATGTGTTTGTGAAGCACTTTGTAACTGCGTGTTTTAACAAGGGCTGTATTTTTTGGAATAACTTTTTTTAGTCTCTACATTTGTCCAAATGGGATATTTCTTTCCTCTTTCCAACCTCCGTGGATGACGACGCCCCACGAAAAAGATGGAAATGTGAACGTAAGTGTCTTTTTGTCTCAATTGTCATCATGAGCTAAGTGGGCATTTAGTTTTGCTGACGCAACCCGTCAGTTGAGCGGTGATTATTATCCTGTCAGAATTTAGCTTGCTGCAAACCTGCGTCCAGCATCTTTCTTCTCAGTACGATCGCTATCGAAGTTCATGACGGGGAAACTATTTTGTTCCGAGTCATCAAAACGGGTATTGTATAAAATTGACATCGTCTTTACTTTTGTACTTTCTTTTTAGTGAAGGCATCAGAATCAGAATCCTCTTTATTTGCCAAGTATGTCCAAAAAACAAACAAGGAATGTGTCTCCGGTAATTGGAGCCGCTCGAGTACGACAACGGACGGTCAATTGGCAGAGACACAAAGACATTGACAAACAAACAGTCACTGGGCAATTAAATTAAAGGTTGCTAGTTGCCTGGTGGTAATGCCGGTACATTGCATCTTTTGCACAATTGTCCAAAAAAAAAACGAGAGTCCTCTCAGCTCTTAGAGCAGTTAGAATGACTCATATTGCAATAGTCCGGTGCAATGAGCATCGTGCAAAAAGACTTCAAGGAGTGAATGCGGTTTAAAGTGACGAGTAGCGCGATCATCTGGGACAATGTAGATTGTGCAAATGTTGCAGAATGTTGCGCAAATGGAGCAGATGCTACTCTGGCATGAGTGGCCAGTATAGGTCAACAACAGATATGCAAATAGCGCAGCTTGGCGAGACTACGACAGTGAGCGCACGAGTAATATATAATTGGCCCCACAGAAATGTGGCAACAAATGCAAGTCAAAAAATTAGCATTTTGCAATGGAATTGAAGGTTAGCTGTTTAAGAAGTTGATCACAGGAGGGAAGAAACCGTTGGAATGTCTGCTAGCTCTAGTTTGCATTGATCTTCTACACAAGTACAGACTGTGAATACTTTGGCCACCACTGATTCTTTGAAGCAAATCATTTCCTGAGCAATAAAGTGAAATTGGATAATTTCCAACTGTGAGAGCGAGAACCGTTGAACACGTTATTTGACTTGAAGATATTGTACGTTGCTGGTATGGTCGGTGCGCAAACACAAGCGAGCAGCTGGCATCGTTTAGCACACGACAATGGCAGGAAATGGAAGGAAGCTCGTGAAGGGCAAGAAGAGTTTGGGCAGGAGGGAAGCTGAGGAAGGGGCCGCTTTAATAAACACTTGCTTAGTGTCGCATCGTCTATCTATCAGTCTGTCGCAAAAGGGACTACACGCTTGACAATTTTGCAAATGTTTTAAGGGTGGAGCGGAAGAGGATTCTGTGGTGAACTCCAAGCCCAAATCGGTTAAAGGAAGTGCTGGAAATTCAAATCGCCGACACAAAATATTGACACTTTGGGCCCGATTCTTACTTTTCACTTAGGGGTCTACTCACTTTTGTTGCCACTGGTTTCGACACGATTGGCTGCGTGTTGAGTTGTTTTAAGGGGATAGTAAATTTGCACTGTTATACAAGCTGTACATTGACTGCTTTACATATATTTGAGCAAAGTGCGATTTTGTTTTTCAGTATTGTCCCATGAAAAGAGAATAAATATTTACAAAATGGTTAGAGGTGTAATCACTTGTGAGATACTATCTACTTATCTGAAATGGGACACAAAAAAATGAATGAAAACAAAATCGTTTATCTGCATTTAAAAAGAGCCAGCGATGTCAACAGGCGCTAAGAGCGGCTGTGGCTCAGTTGGTCGGCCAACGACGGAAGAGTCGGCGGTCCGAATCCCGGGTCCGACTGTCCGCTGTGAATGGTGCCTTCACAGATGTGTAAGTTACCCATGCCATTGGCACTAACACAGCCCCATACCGTCACAGATGCTGGCTTTTGAACTTTGCACACATAACAGTCCGGATGGTTCTTTTCCTCTTTGGCCCGGAGGACACGACGTCCACAATTTCCAAAAACAATTTGAAATGTGGCGGCGTTTCTGGGTGTTGTTGATAAATGGCTTTTGCTTTGCATAGTAGAGTTTCAAGTTGCACTTACGGATGTAGCGCCGAACTGTATTGACTGACATTGGTTTTCTGAAGTCTTCCTGAGCCCACGTGGTGATATCCTTTACACATCGATGTCGGTTTTTGATGCAGTGCCGCCATAGGGATCGAAGGTCACGGGCATTCAATGTCGGTTTTCGGCCTTGGCGCTTACATGCGGTGATTTCTCCAGATTCTCTGAACCTTTGGATGATATTATGGACCGTAGACGATGAAATCCCTAAATTCCTTGCAATTGTACGTTGAGGAACATTGTCCTGAAACTGTTGGACTATTTTCTCACGCACTTGTTCACAAAGAGGTGAACCTCGCCCCATTTTTGCTTGTGAACGACTGAGCAATTCAGGGAAGCTTCAGGCACCCACCTGTTCCCAATGAGCCTGTTCACCTGTGGGATGTTTGATGAGCATTCCTCAACTTTCTCAGTCTTTTTTTGCCACCTGTCCCAGCTTTTTTGGAACGTGTTGCAGCCATAAAATTCTAAGTTAATGATTATTTGCTAAAAACAATCAAGTTTGTCTTTGTAGTGTATTCAATTAAATATGGGCTGAAAATTATTTCCAAATCATTGTATTCTGTTTTTATTTGTTTAACACAACGTCCCAACATCATTGGGATTGTATTTTTGTAGGGAGCGATATATATATATATATATAGAGAGAGAGAGAGAGAGAGAGAGAGAGAGAGAGAGAGAGAGAGCGAGAGAGAGAGCGAGAGCAGTGGACCAGAGCTGTGTGTTTATGTTCTGCCTGGTGGACAGTAAAAGTTCATGAAGCAAATAACAGGAACATTTACGTTGGCCGGGACCTGCGCAGATTCACGGATGGTTCTGTGGACACTTCCCAACGCTTCTCAGAACTGTAAGCAGTTTGGGACTTGCATGATAACCCTTCAGCTTGCCATGGCATCCTGCCTGTAACCTATTTGTGTGTGTGTGTGTGTGTGTTGAGACTTCCAACAATCAGCATGTTCTGCCCTCTCTCATTTGACAGGAAGGAACTGGTCAGCAGAAATCGGTCTTCTGACACAAAAGAGACAAATAAGTACCCAACCTCCACAACTTCCTCCTCATCGTTGTCGTCCTCCACGACAAACATTTCCAGCACATCTGACCGAACACTACCCACTGAAAGTTAAGGATATTGAGCTTTCAGGTAAAATTTCAGGGCCAACCTAAAATAGACGATCACCTTTTCATGTGAACTTGTGTAAAAAGTTGAACGCATGTTCAATGTTTCAGTACTTTTTCAGAATTTGTTGCTTTCTGACAACGAGCTGAATGACAAAACTCACAACAGGTGCCTGATCTACCAATTGACCAATACGTTTCCAAGGATGTCTACTTGTATGCCTTTCTGTGACTCTTCCAGTCTCTCTGCATCTCTGTTACAAGCGGTGAGGACACAGAGCTCAGCGGCCACTTCCTGTTTGAAGCCTCGCATGTGGAGTCCCGTTGATCGTTAGGTGTTGTCTCGGTCTCGAGATGTAAAAAAAGCAAACGGCATGATGAAGGTGAGTGTTTGAATACCGATTTGAATTCGACCAGGAAATGGCTCGGTCCATTTATGGATCAAACCTGTTCGGAGTTTCGCCACTTCGATTCTTATTCGAGAACACCAACTTGTGCAAAAAAAACATCAACAATTGTACATTTGCATTAAAAGTTCAAAACAAAAGCTCCAATTGAGTTCGCGTGTGAGAGTTCTCGTGCGTTTTAGGTTCATCCTGAATTGTTCACAGAAAGCCCAATATCGGCAACGTTCTGTGAGTTTTCACTGCCGTGGATGTTTCTATTCTTCAACTTGAATCCAACAGTTAACTGCCCTTGACCAATATACTGGATACGTCGGGTTGGCATTGAGGAGGGTCTCGCCCAGCTCGTCTGTGAAAGTCGAGCTTCTATACCACTGCAATGACAGGTTTCTCCCTGTAGATGGCGACATTGCATTTCTTTGGATTTGAAATCAGCACAGCTTTTGAGTGGAAGATAATGATTAGGCAGTGAATCTCAGCTTTTCGCGATGCTGAGGGACAAGTTCAGGCAGTAGTGGTTCTTACTGGGGCCAGGGGTTTTCAGAGTGGCATAGTTTTGAATGACCATCCGCGCATGCACTCACGCACTTTAAAAGTGTCTGAATAGCATCACTGTATTTACAAACATAGTCATGGTATTTATTTGTTGTATGAATTAATTGTATTTCTTATTGTACAGAGAACATTGTTTCATTTCATTTTTAAGTCTGACCAGGGACTAAAGAGTATAGTCGTAGTTCAAGTCGGCGGGTGATGCGCCCATTACATTGATGCAATGGAACATAAATCTTAACTGCAGTAGTCCATTGTAACTTTACAGAGGGTGCTAAGGAGGCATTGGCACCGCCTGCACCCTCTCTAGAACCGCCAGTGTTTCGACACCTAACACTCAAACCGAGTATGCATTTGTACAGTATATTAGGGGTTGGCAATTTTTGAAACCCGTCCAAACCGTTCGGTTCATAACGCGTGCATTTTTTTCCCTTATTTACCAATGAGGCGAAGCAGCGTCTACACTCCAGCACAGTGTAAGGACTTCGCCAAGATGGCGGCGCCGACACGTCATCTGCGTCATGCCCTCCGGCGATGCAGCAGGCGCCTCACCAGATATCTTGCGTCGGAGAAAAAAGATGTAGACGTTTTGCACAATGCACATACCGGCGCTATATACCTACTGGGGGCGTGCCTTTAGCGTCCTCTTTCACGCGCACCCTCCCCGCTTTAATGTCCGCCTTTCCTCTATATATGCAGCGTGTCGGCAGGAAATGCTCCCGGTCAGTCAAGCGGACGTCACACAACAACATTTAGATTTTGGAACTCGGTGCACACACAAGGCGTGCCGCATTATAAGGCGCCCGTCCATTTTGGAGAAAACAGTATTTAAGACTTAAGTGCGCCTTACGGTCGTGAAAATATGGTATATACATATTTAGGTCCATTACTTGCAGTACTGTATTGTAAGAAAGATGGGTTTGAGATGAGTCAGGACTGTTGTATTGTTTTTATTTTAACTTTGTTAGTAAGAATGAACACAAGTGACAACTCAGACTATTTTTTTGTAAAATATATTTTGGTCAAAATGCTGATATTCTGAATACAAAAATACAATCAATTGAGAAGAGCAGACCTCAAACAGAGTACAGTTTTTACCTTGCCAGTTTTTTGTTTTTTTTTGAATACTGCATGATATTCAGGCAACTGCTAAACTACTGAGCTGCAGAATTAAACATTGCCCGTCACTAAATCTGAAATATGACCAAATACCTACCGATTGTATTGCTAGATTTCTTACAAAACAACATTACACAGTCTAAACTACCACTACGATATGCTTTCAATTCAAATAAATATTTACCAAGTCAAATATGCTTCTCTATGCCTTTTATTTGCATGTATGGTAATCCTTTCAAACAAAACAGTCAAGTGCAAATTCTGCATGCCTCACTGTGAATGAAGTTACTCATTTGGCACTCCGTGTTTGTGCTGGTCAGTGTTGCCACAGTTACCTTGAAAAAGTAACTTAGTTACTTTACTGATTACGTGATCTTAAAGGTAAAACTAAGTTAGAAAAAGTAACTGTAGTTACTTTCAGCAGCTGTCAAGTGGCAGGAATATCACTTATCCACAGTACAAAAAAAGCATTAGCTTAACTGCACCCATTACTTCATGTAATGTACGTCAAGTTACAGAATGATATCCGCATGAACAAATAACTTAAATATGTGGAGTTGAAGTGCAGACTTGACATACTAACTGGCCACCTAAACATAAACAAGTACACTTCGTTAAAGACTCTTAACTGATAGACAGACAAGACACACTAGCACCCCTGCCGATTGTGCGGGGGTCCATGAAGGCAACCGTGTGTGCGTGCGCCTAACGTACAACGAACCTGCGTATTGTCCTCTTTCGAGAAACTCCAAGTAGCGGCTGTATTTCCAGTTTAAGTGTGCCAATCCCTCGCCCCCGTCCAATGTTTTTGCGCCGCTGCCTGCTTTGGTGCACGTGAGTCGACTGTGTGCGGAAAACATGCAACACATCACGTGACGCCATTGCCCCAGACGGCTCAGTGTGGGAAGATTTCGTCTTTTTGATATCGGAGTTAGTCGTTGGGTGCATTTTAGTTATGGATAGTCGTCGTCGTCATTCTTAAAACAAAGGCTGAAAATTGGGCTACACTTATGACATGCACTGTGACTGAATCAAGTGTCTTGGTTATCGACTTGCCTCACGTTCCCAAGCACTGTACTTTCCATCCATCCATTTTCTGAGCCGCTTCTCCTCACGCGGGTCGCGGGCGTGCCGGAGCCTATCCCAGCTGTTATCGGGCAGGAGGCGGGGTACGCCCTCAACTGGTCGAAAGCCAATCGCAGGGCACAAACAACCATTCGCACTCACAGTCACACCTACGGGCAATTTAGAGTCTCCAATTCATGCATGTTTTTGGGACGTGGGAGGAAAGCGGAGTGCCCGGAGAAAACCCACGCAGGCACGGGGAGAACATGCAAACTCCACACAGGCGGGACCGGGGATTGAACCCGGGTCCACAGAACTGTGAGGCCGACGCTCTAACCAGTCGTCCCCCGTGCCGCCAGCACTGTAGTTTGTTAATGCTTAATATCTGATGCCAAAGCAAAAATGGCATCTTTTAATATCAAAAGGACATTAAGCTCTGGTTCTCGGGAAGAAAAAAATAACTATTGGCAGATAAATCAAAGTAACTGTATTCGGACGACTCCAATATAAAAAGGAACGCGTTAGATTACTTATGACGTCACCGGACCAAATGTTTGGAGTAACGCGTTACTTTGTAAGGTTTCTTCGGTTATCTCCATTCAAGACTAAGGAAGTCCCATCTTCACTTTCTTGCCGAGCTTCCCGTAAGAAAGTTACTGCCACTTTCACGTCTGCCGTGCGGCCTCCAAAATAGCTCACGAACCATCATGTCATTTACTTGGAAAACAAAAATGTGAAGCTCGGACTTCCCGGAATGTACTGTACGTGCGCAGGTTTTTGCAAAACGGAATTGACTTTGTCATGATCGAGTTGTAGATGTGATGACAATGGGCAGTTTTAATGGCTCAAGGGGAGGCTATGCAATTGCCACGAGACTTGAATGCCACCTGCAGCTCCACTAAACAACAGCGGCCTCTCGTGGCAAAAAGGGCCAACTTTGAAAAGGCAATTTCTTTTGAAATGGAAAGTCGTTTTTAGTGTAAAGGTATTTTCATGGGAGAAACTCTGTTGCCCACTTGAAGACTGATCAAGGTAAGTTACAGCTCCAGATTCATTCCTTTTAGAAGAACAGTGATAGCAAATCTGGGGAAAAAAAATATATGACTATGAAGCACACTTTACTGTTTAAACAATCCAAGCAGTCTTTCTTCATGTCAACCAATTAAAAAGATTGCCTGCGCGCACACAGTTTGGTCAATGGTAAGAGGCTCTGAGTTCTGTGTTCAGTTTATGCAAAAATGTTAGAAATGAAGTCCCGGAATCGTTTGGCATACTGCTCGGGGTGTACGGTGGAAATTTCAGCGCCCGCCTGTGACACAGAGGAAGAAGATCAGACCATTAGGTCAGAATCCAGCGAGCTCAAACCCCGAAAGGCTCCAGTGTCCAACTCACCCCGTGTTTGACGGTCTTGGCGGCGTGAGCGGCTTTCTTCTTGGTGTCGTATTGAGTGAGGACATCGATCAAGCCCATGAAGTAGACCTCCCTCTGAGGGGCGCCTGCAAAAAAAATGATTTGTTTGTGTGGAATGTCTCTGTCTGGTTTGTGTCCTTCCATCAAAATATTGTTTTTTCCCCATCTACGCGCTCTGTCGATTGAAAGCAAAAGGCGATAAACGGCACGAGACTTGGAAAACGACCCGATCAGATTTCCGCGTTTGTGACGTAGAGAGTTAATCATTCAAGTACCCGCCCGCTCAACTTGGCTGAAACGGCAACTGGGCTTTTCCGGGTTTTAAGCCAGCGAGTCTCAGCCGTACAAATACAGTCCGTGAAGATACACACAACAACAATACTGTATTTTCATGACCATAAGGCCCACTTAAAAGTCTTCAATTTTCTCCAAAATGGACAGGGCGCCTAAAATGCGTGCACAGACTTCCAAAATCTGTAAATGTTGTGTGACTTTGATGAGCGCTCCGCTTGACTGACTGGGAGCATTTCCTGCCGACGCGCTGCTTATATAGAGGAAAGGCGGACGTTAAAGCGGGAAGGGTGCGTGTGAAAGAAGATGCTAAAGACACGCCCCCAATAGGTATATAGCGGCGGTATGTGCATTGTGCAAAACATCGGTTTGGCTAAGGACCCCCGAAAATGGCTCCTACGAAGAGACACGCTTACGAAGCACAGTTTAAACTGCAAGCGATTAGTTACGCGGAGGAACATGGGAATCGAGCAGCCGCGAGAGAATTCAAGATCAACGGATCCACGGTTCGCAAGTGGAGGAAGCGGGAAAACGAGCTTCGCCAAGTCAAGAAGACGAAGCTGAGTTTCCGCGGAAACAAGGCAAGGTGGCCCGAGTCGGAAGACCAACTCGGGCAATGGATTAATGAGCAAAGAACAGCCGGGAGAAGCGTCGCTACGGTCGCCATTCGACTGAGGGCAATAACGCTTGCAGAAGAAATTAAAA